>NC_056728.1:1907642360-1907812360 GCF_019279795.1 Protopterus annectens
ATAAAAATGTAATGATATAAAGCATACTTTCAGTTAAAGCATTTTATCAGCATGTGGCAGAACATGCTTGACCTGCAATAAAGTACAGTAAACATAAGGTACTCAATTGTATATGCTCCAGCTGTAGTCAACTACTTCTGGCCAGATTCTAAAATAAAGTTTCTGACAGCAAAACATGCTGTAGGAAGTTGTTTTTGGCTCACCAGCTGCAGATTCAATTCCTTAACAGATGGTAAAACAAGAGCAGGCAATAATTTATTCAACATAGGATAACTGTGGAGTCTGAGCATGCCTGCTGGATTCTAAAGCACAACTTGTGCACCTAACAGCAATAAAATTTGTCAGACTAGTGCACCAACAATTTCATGAAAGCACTCAGTGGAAGCCATTTGTGCTTATCGTTTATGTTAAAATGTCCTGCAATTTTCTAAGCAAGCCTGTGGATTCTGCAAAATCTAACTTAAAAAAAAAAATACAAGCTGCATTTAATGAATTACTGGAGGTTGGGTGATTGTGAGCCATAAGAAAGAATGATTTGACAATGCATCCCTGAAGGCAACTAGCAAGGCACTGGGGCAGGTACAGTTAAACCAGCTCTTTGACCAGGAAATCTTTGATAGATACAAGTTAAACAGAGAGCTGGCAAAGGTTGTATGCAAGATGGGTGCACCCCACATGTACACATGCAGTCTGTGGGGTAACTCATTACCGATACAAAAAAAGTGTGTCTGAGGCTGGGCACACTGACATCTGGAACATTTCAGTGGCATACGATCGATGCCAAAACTATGTCCATGGCATCTGCCAGTCGCAGTCTAGACAGTTCCTGGCAGTAATGTGCATGAAAGTGGATGAATATATCCACTGCCCAACAGCAGCCATGGAGCACAGATCTGCTATGCAGCAGTTCTATGTCACTGCCACTTTTCCCATTTCCTTGATGTAACTGACTGAACCTATGTCCCAATCAAAACCCCAAATGTACCTGATGCTGAATAATAATACATCAATAGAAAGTAGTGACTTTCACTCAACTGTCAGGTTGTATGCTCTGCAGATGGCTTTATTACTAATGTCATGGTAACATACACTGGTAGTGTGCCTGAGGCACCAATTTGGAGGGAAAACACTCTGAGATCAACTTTCCAACATGCTGAAATCCTGGATGGGCTTTTACTTATTTAGTATGAGACCACTGCTATAATGTAAGCATGAGGATTAGATATGTATTTTTTCATCCTCCTACAAACAGGTAACTGCAGTTATCAACTGGAGCCTTGGCTTATGATGCCATTCAGAAACCCATCAACTCCTGCTGAGGATGCATAGAACAGAGCTAACAGTATGACATGGAACACTCATTTACGGGTGCACTAAAATACATACCAGAAAAGACATCACAGTCGGTCACTATGTAAGGTATGCTGCACAACATGATGATATCAAAACACAGTGGTCTGCCAGCTGCAGGTGTTGTTGACCTACCCAAGAACCTCAGATACCTGACATGGAGCTATCAGAGCTGTCATAGAATGATCAGGAGGACATTGTTGCCCAGCAACAGCAGCACAGAACACAACTAGTGGAACTAGCCCATTAGATGTCAGATTCAACATCATACATACCATAACCATAATATTCACCTGCAAAAACTTATACACATATATGTGATATAGCAAGAAACATGTCTGTGCAATTTCTAGACAGTGATCTGCTGTCTTTCTGCCAAGGGAGCTAGCCTATCCAGCATAGCTATAAGTTGGAAAGGCTATCATAGGTGATATCCAGCAATCCAAAAAATATGTCACAACAAGGTTATATTAAATTTCAAATGCAGAAACATGTATATACCTTCCTCTAGCTCCTGATAGGCCATATTCCTGCACCATACATTATTAAATGATGCAGTTGGCTCTTCAACACATCAGTAACAAGAGCAATGTCATGCTATCTAATTTAACATCCACTTGCAAAAAAGTAGATGTTATCATATTGAATAAATGTTTGATAAATGTATGTTTTCTTTGCATGTTCTTAGAAAATGTTTACCTAAATAAATTAATGAATGTACAGATTCCAAGCACAATTCCTTCAAATGTTTTGTTCCTATCCTTTACATTTATTTTTAGTTTTCTTACTATTTATTATCAATCCATTTTGTTTCATGAAGTCTTCCAAGAGGAGAGTTGGTCCTTTGAGAATTTCATATTTACAAAGACTAAGAGATCATCGGTATATGTCAAGATGTTATATGACTCTTCATAATTTAGAATATCTCTCACTACATTTCCCATCAGGTGAAGAATATCATTAACACAAACCAGAAGAAAACAGTATCTCCCTTGCCTAGATTTTTTGGGAATTTCAAACTCATCCAACTAATGAAAATAAGATGATATTTTCAACTACCCTACTAAGGAATACACAAGGCCTTTATATAACCACCAGTCTGATGGTAATACCAGTCTTCATCATAATCAAAAATAACATATTTTTTTATCAAGTATGCCATGAGCAGGTGCTAAATTAATGAACATTGCATATAATCTTTGTGTCCTTACTAACTAATATAATCAAATCTGAAACGTGCAAGAGGCGCTGTCGGTTTTACCTGAAGCTAAACTGGTTTCCATGAAAGGACTCCTCCCAATTGAAACTTCAAGCTAACAAGAAATAGAGCAGAAAATATATTCAATAGAATACTTAGAAAAGTTATATGGTAAAACATCTTGGGGTTTTTGCTGCTATGCTGTGTATAACTCAAATAAATTATAATTTGTTTCCAAGACCTCAGCATTTTAAATCATTAATATACCTCCTAAATGGTTTTGACAACATACTTAACCATTCTTTCTTTCTTTTGGTCCATGTGGACCTCATTGTCTACGTCCTCTAACACTGCTGCCTTAATATGGTACAATATATTCAGATAGTTCCTTATCATTTTACACACTATTTATATAAATTCATTTATCTTCTAATAACATACACATCTGTCCTCCTTCATATCATTTTTAAATGCTCATTCCTTAGGAATAAATCTGTTTTGAAAAGTGAAAAAACCTTTATTATCATCATGATGCCAACTACAAATATGCTTCAAGCCCTCCATATAATGGGAAACCAAGGTCTAGAAAGAACTATCATTGTATTAAATAACCTGCAGCATCTGGTCCCATGCCCATTCTATGTATTGTTGTTGCTTTTTTTTTAATAAGTGACTTATGTCCTGGATTTATCCTTTCTCACTATATTTTAATACACTTTCTCTAGGCATGTTATCCTCTCTAACAATCCATGTCAAATCTTATTTAAATGTTATCTTCCACTGTATTCTTCCTAAGTTCAAACTGCATATGTATTCCTAAATATAACTTCTGTAGAAAATCTGATTTATATTTTTGTTAGATATAACATCAGAACTTAACTATACCCACATGGCATAATCCAATCAAAATCTAGTTGTTTATTTTGTAATATATAATTAATGCTACAGCATGTTTCAAAAAGATTTCTAAAATGAACCTCCATATTCAAAGAAAATTTCCCTTTTTCTCTAATTTTAATGTATAATTAGGAATGTACCTCTAGTACAAATAGAAAATGTTTAGGAACGGAAGTGTCTGCTGTCTGTAAAGATCACTCAACCCCTATTAAACATGACAATACTGATGACAACTTTTGAATTCAGAATGCAATTATTCAGCAATCTGAGGATTCAGAGGATGTAGAAGAAAAAAAGCAAGAAATGAAATTTACAACTAACAAGGAATAAAAAGAAGCAAATTAATGTCTATAATGCAAAGAGAATATAAGCTACAAATTATAGTACTTTGTTGTGTGGCACACAGAGAACATGGAATGATAACATTGTTCAATCAGAAAACATTTATCTATAGAAAATTTCATCATTTCTCCAAAAGAGAAAGAGCAAAGAAGCAAGGGGGTAGGTGAAAGGGAAGAAATCAAAATTGATCTTAAACAGATTAAAGCACATTACTGTAAATAAAAAGAGGAGAAAGACCAGAGCTAACAACATAGCTCAAACAGAAGTGCAAGAACAGCTGGGTGAGAATTGAATGTTTGCAGTGTAAAATAAGCAATGAAAACAGTGAAGATCCTCCCTTGGTAACAATTGACAGAGCATATATTAGTGAGTTAAAAGTAGGGGTTCATTCAGATCTGGTCATAAAGGATATAATAGTAATTGGAAATTCAATTATTAGGAAAACTGATACTCTAATACATTTGTAAAAAGATAATGAACATTGGTTAGTGTTATGTTTGATGTGCAGAAAAATACAGGATGTGTGAAAGGTCTTAGAATACCTTAATGTAAGGAAGTATGGAGCTATTTTATTCATATTACTACAACTGATCTCATTGCAATCCTACTTTAAGGGACACCTATTTAAACTGGATGGTGTACACTTGTCAGGAGAATTGATGAGAATTTTTAAAGCGAATATATTACAATATTTGACTAACATAAGACAGGATTTTTGCCATGTCCGAAATGTAACATTTGTTAATGAAAAAGGACTGTAAGCAGTTCTGCTAGGGTATGAGACAGATGCTTATTAAATGTTCATTTATAACATCAATACTGTAGACCATGTAACTGTGACAATAAAGACAGCCCTAGAACACATAACAATTGTTAAAATGTATGGACCGCCAAAGTCAGGTGCTGATAATCTACATGAATTCATACATTTTTTCCAAGAAACATAGGAGGTGATAATAATAATGGCTGGGGGCTTAAAATAACCAAAAACAAAGAATGGAATAATATTGATTCAATAACTTTAGTAACAAAATTATTTAGAGTGTATGTTTATGAGCAATGCTTGCTTTAGATTGTAAAAATAGCATACCAGGGAACAGAACTAGACATTGTTTGTGACTGTTGCATCATGTCAAGCATTTCCGAGACTGATGTGCAGTGCTTATGGGGTTATAAAGGTAAAATTGCTTCTAGTTACTTCTGTCAAACTGAAATCTAGACCAATGTGCAGAAGATTAATTACAGACTATATGCAAACAAAGTTGCCAATATATAAAAGTAATTGAATCAATGCATTCATTGAAAACACTACAGAAGGAATATGACAAATTTTGCAAAACAAATTGCTTGAATGAAAAATCTCAACAAAATTCACATCAGGATCTAGGCACACAAGGTCAGGTGGATATACTTAAAAAAGAACAGAATACTTGATTTAGATGACAGAAAATATGATGAATGGATATGAAGTCAAACTATAACTTTGAAAACTGAAATAAAGAAGCTGGACATGCTAAATTTAAACAAAAATGTGAGGCAAGATGAAGAAAATGTTGAAGAAACTTTATATAATTATATTGAGCATAATAGGAAACCATTTAATACATACATAATATATTCTAGGAGTGCATTGATAAACTCTGTGTAGATTCTAAAATTTATTCTCAACACAACATATTATAGATATTTTTACAAAACTGCATGCAAGGCAGTTTGGCTCCACAAAGGGGTGATAAAGTATACTAGTAACAACCTGGTAACTTCAGATACTTTAATTAAATTAGATTACTTTGAAAAAGAACAGCACAAACTGGACCTAAACAAAGCACATGAAGGAGGCAGAATTATTAATAATGATCTGAGAACACTCCAGTGTGAACTTACAGTACCATTACATTTGTTATTCACTAGGTCATTTAAGTAAAGGGAGATTCCTCAAGATTAGAGGCATGCAATTATTAAAACTGTCTATAAGGCAAAAGGAATAAGACAAACCCAGAGTCATACACACCTATAAGTTTAGTTTCTTGTTGTGGAAAAATAATGGAGAATGTTATTTTTGATAAATTATTGTCAGAAATGGAAAGGCTTAGAGTTAAAACTATATATCAGCATTTGTAAGTTGAAAATAGATCTATAACTACTAGCATGAACTTATAAAATAATATATGTAATAATGATACATATAATAATATAATATTATCATGTATCTTATGATATTCTATAACAATATAATAACAGCTATAAATGAACATTGTGCTGTGGTTTAATTTATATAGACTTTAACTTCAGCATTTGATAGATTCATACACAAAACACTGATCAATAAATTAGAACAACTTGGTGTTGGTGCAATCTTGATAACATTGATAGCTGCATGGCATACAAATAGGACATGGCATGTATCATACAGCAGTAATGCTGAGTTCATAGTCATTTAGAAAAAACTCAATTATGGCAGTAGAAGAAAAGGGCAATAAAAGAAAGTCACATGGAACAAAGGGTCATTTGTTGTTAAATAAAGTTATAGTGGAGAACTTTAAAAAGGGGAAGAATCTAAGTATGGCATGGACTGACTACAAAACAAGCATTTGATAGTATCCCACATTCATGGATAACAAAGTGCTTAAAATGTATACGATACCCCCTACACTGATTGACTACATTATAGTAACCATGAAACAATGGCAGACCACTTTGGAATTAAGTCATGATAAAGGTCAGATTATTATCCCAGGGATAAAAATTCAAAGGGAGATATTCCAGGGGGACTCTCTGTCACTATTGCTATTCTGCCTTGCCATTAATCCATTAAGCTGTTTACTTAACAGCTTAAGACATGGCTATAATTTGGCTTCTAGAAAACAACAAAGTATAATGACTTCTCATCTTCTTTTTGCTGATGATGTAAAACTGTATAGCTCATTAAATGAAGAACTGAAAGCACAACTGTATATTGTCAAACCATATTTAGATGATATTAGAATGCCATTTGGTATTGATAAATGTGCAAAAGCAACCTTTAAAGCAGGAAAACTGCAGCACCCGGAGAACATCAGTTTGGGACAAGAATGTGATATAAAAGAACTTGAGCAAAGGGGGGTGTATAACTACTTGGGAATTGATGAAGGATCAGCAATAAAACATGAACAAATGTGAATAAAACTCAATAAATTGATTCCTACAGTTATAATGCAATATTCTATATGTCCTCCTAATTATCCCTTTTTTAACAAGAGCTTCTGTTCTAGATTCTACTAGAAACTCTACCAGTGCTAGTCTTCAACTTAGGATCCCCTGTTTCATTCTTTTTACCTATACTCTATCAGTCATTGATAAGGAAAGCAATCTGTAGCCTGCAGTCCAAATGAATTCTTGACATCTTTACATCGTATTGCCTTTACTTTTCTAATTATTTCCTCCCAATACATTGGTTCCTGTGCCAAATTTCTCCAGTAAATTCTAACCACCTCTTCCCTATTATCTATACCTCTAATTGCATTCATCTCTATTAGCAAAATTTCCTTTCTTCATCTATGTGCTGACTTTGTTCTTAGACCACTTTCTGATAATTCATGAACATAATATTCTGTTTGGTTATTGTCATACTCCTTAAGGATTTGCAATGCAAATCCCATTCTCTCATTGTTTCTTGAGACCCTTCCCCATTTCATCATAATCCCTTTCCACTATAAATTATAGCTTTCTGCTTGTGCTATGCATAGGAGCCTTAACTCTGTAGCTCTGAAATACCCTTTCAAATCAGGCAATCCTAAGCCACCTTGTTCTATTAGAAGGATCAACTTAACCCACTTGACTCTTGCCCTTTTCCCTCCCAGATGCAATCAGTCAACTCTTTATTGATTGCAATCCACACCATCTCCTCTAATTGATAAAAATATGTCTGATGTGTATAAAACTAAAGGGACTGAGAATTTTTCACTGCTTGTATCTTGCTATTCTTATCCATATAACAGAGCTTCCAATTTCTCAGTTTTTGTATTACCTTTTGTTTAAGCTCTTCCTATATATCCTTAGCAACCATAGCATAATCCTTTTTAATCCATACTCCTATGTACTTCATTTTATCATGTCCTCATAAATATGGGTATTGATGAACCAATTTGTGTGTGAGTAGGTAGTTTACAGTCATTGCCTTTGTATTATCTTCATTCATTTTATATTAAAAAAAAAACTTAAAACTGTCTCAGAATGTTCCACAATACTGACATTTTTTTTTCTCGTTTTATCAGGTATAAAACAATATCATCAGTATAAAAGCCAAATTTTCCTGACTACCATACCGCGTATATCTTTGAATGTCTGTGTCCCTTTTTTTTTTCTTTCCCTATGGTTCCAAATATAATACAAATAACAAAGGAGAATGATAACACCACTCCATGGTTCCTCTGATCAAACAGAACTTATCAGAAAGGAACCCCGGACACTTCAGCTTTCATCTCTAATCCCTCATATACCCTTTTGCTGAACTTTGTAATTTTATCAGGGAATGCATTTTTTTCCATTGTCCCACTCATGGAATTCCATCTAACTCTGTCAAATGTTTTCTCTGCATCAAGACCCACAAAAATTGTGTTATTTTCTTGCTTTCTGCTTCCCTCTGGATTATAATTATTCTATTAATGGTGTCAAATATTTGCTTTCCCTCCAAAAAAAAAACACATTGATCCATATCTATCAATTTTGGCTTCATCTTTGTCATTCTTTTAGCCATTAAAGAATATACATAAGCACTTTACAATCATAGTTTAGAATGGAAATGGACCATGGATTTGATGGGTCTTTACCACCACTGCTTTCATCCAAGATATTGGCACTTCTCTTTTTTAAATACTGTTAAAGAGAACATTCCAGATCTTCATCACTTTCTTCCCTCCTAGACTCCAAACTTCCACAAGATTACCATTCATTCCTGAGGACTTTCCTGCAGATTGAGTTATACATCACAATTTTAAACCTGTTAGCAATTGAGCCTCATCTCCCACTAACCTTGGCATATTTAATTATTCCATAAACATGTCAATTTGTACTTTTTTCTTGATTTCCATATTTCTCTGCTTTATACAGATTTTCATAAAATTTCAGAAATATTTCTAATACCCTTCAAGATCTCTGGTTACTTTCCCTGTTATAGGCTTAATAAGCTTGGCAACAGCCCTTTCTACTTTCTGTTGCCTGAACCATTGTGCTAAAAGATTTTGAGTTCTAGTGTTATTATTAAAAAACAATTGCTTAACAGCAATCTTTCTAAACTCATGCATATTACCGAGGTAGTCCCTTATTTTATATTTAGCATTCTGCAGTTGCATTGCCTCTTGTTCTGTAAGATTACCCCTAATTTGCAATACTTTAACTATGTCAGTCCCTCTAAATAATTCTTGCTACTTCTTAAACATATTTCTTTTTTCTTTTATTTTGACCTTATTTTAAAACCCTATTTTAATTTTATCCCACTCCCTACCTTTTTTTCAGTAGAAATGTATATCTTCTTTAATAACTCCTGGATAATTTCCACTACCCATTCTTTAAATTCCTCACTTTTTAACAGATAGGTGAGGAAGCACCAGTGTCTCATTTTTATTTTATTGGCCTGCATTTTAAGTTTAGTTTTTTATCCGTGTGTGATCTGAAATATGCTCAAATAAATGAACATGTTCCTGAGAAATATAATTTCTGTCTAGCTTAGCCCAGTTTTTGTTCCTTGGGTAATAATATATAAATTTTCTCTGAACTCCTACTACTGAATTCATATCTCCCATACCAAATATTTTCATAAATTTCTTCATAAATCTACCCTCCTTTGTTATATTTTCCCTTCTAGGGGCCCAGATACACCCTCGCTGTTAGAAGTCAAATTCCACTCCCCACCTATGAGTAATATTCCCCGATGAAAGCTGATTATTTCTCCCAGAATTTTCCTAAGCTTCATTGTAACAGTTTTAGATGGAATATAAATGCATGCCAGCACAATGCTCCTCCCTTGCCAGTAGCCTCTTAGTGCTATAAATCTACCGTTATTATCTTCTTTCCCTCTTTTATCACTGTTGGACCTTCTCTTGCAGTTAAAACAAGTTCTGCCCTTTTTTTCGTCACGCATATTCCACTGAATGACCATCCTGAAATTATGTCTTCATCAAATTGCCATACCCAACAGAACCAAGATGCTCTCCTGTAAAAAAAGGAAGCCAATCTGGTGATTCCCTGCAATCAATAAACTCTACAACAGAAGGAAGAAACAGTTGCAGAAAAAGGTGAAGTACCAAGACTGGAAAAACTCCCTTATTAGCCTCAACAAAAAATTGAGATCCGTCATCAAATCCTCTAAAGCCAGCTAAGAAGGCAGAATTGTGGCAGACACTAAAACAACCACAAAGCCTTCTATAGCTATACCAAGAAACTCCATGGCAATACCCAGATTTGCTCTAAGATACTGCACAATGGTAACTCCTATACTCAGCCAACAGATATTGCCAACATACTGGCCGACAGATTCAGTGCCAACTTTACCCCCCCCCCCGGACCAAATCACAATACCGGAAGAATGCCAGGCATCCAGCATTACTGCAGCACAGGTTAAAGCTGCATTGTCCAAGGCCAAGAATACAGCTTCCATGGGGCCCAGTAATATCCCTGGCTGTGTTCTACATGAACTACAAAGCAAACTGGCACCACATCTGTGTGCCCTGTTCAGTAACAGCCTCACCTCAGGCTTTATCCCTACCAAATGGTACATTGCTACAGTCAACCCTCTCCATAAAAGGGGAGTGACTACAGACCCTGGGAATTATCACCCCATTAGCCTGATGAGTCTGATATGTAATGCTATAGATAGCATCATCATGGACCTGATTAACAAAGATACAGGAAATCTCCAAACTCTAGACCCCGCACAATTTGGCTTTGTGAAAGGGAGATCATCCCTGTTCAACCTGGTTGACTTCTTTAAGTCAGTCACAAGGGCTGTGGATGTAGGTAAGCCAGAGCATACAGCCTACCTTGATCTGGCCAAGGCCTTTGATACCATTCCTCACTCATAAATTATTGATAAACTCACCAAACTAGGTATCAACCCCTATATCAATAGGTGGGTTGCAAATTGGCTCACAGATAGAACATACAGTGTAAAAGTTGCAGACTCCAATTCAGACTGCTGACCAGTCATGAATGGAGTCCCACAGAGTTTGGTCCTGGGTCCTCTCCTGTTTGGCATCTACTTCTCAGAACTCCAGACAAAAACAAAGGGACTCTGACTGATCAAGTTTCACAGATGACTGCATGCTGGGAGCCATTATTAACTCCCCAAGTGATGCAGATATCCTACAGAAAGGTCTCACTGAGACCAATGACTGGTGTTGAAATCATGGCCTTAAGCTTAATGCCAAAAAATGTGTGATTATCCACTTTGGTAAAAACTCAGTTCCCACTAACTACCACATCGATGGGAGCCCACTGAACACTAAAGGCATTATAAGAGATCTGGGGACGCAGATTGACAGTAACCTCTCCTTCGACCACCACATTGCCACTGTGGTCAGAAAGTTCTTCTACGTGGCACATCTCATTACTAAGAGTTTTGCATCCAGGAAGAAAGAGGTCATCATCTCTCTCTACTCTTCCCTCATTAGACCAATCATCGAGTATAATGACCCATTTGGCATGTACCTCACTAGACACCTGCAACAATTGGAGAGGCCACACAAGTACCTTACAAAGAGGATCCTAGGCATTAAACATATGTCCTACATGGACAGACTCAAAAGACTCCAGCTATTCAATGTCTCATATTGCCTACTTAGAGGTGATCTCTGCTTGACTTACAAAGCCATGTCTGACACAGCTCTGTTAGAAATGCTACATCTAAAGAAATCTCAATCCCTTCACACCACACACTCCAGAGACCTCAACCTCATTACCACAATTAACAGAACATGCTGGAGGGACTGGTTCTTCACCCAGAGACTGCCCATGCTCTGGAACAGACTTCCCATATATATCAAGCAGAGCACCTCACTGACCATCTTCAAGAGAAATCTTGATGAGTGGATGGGTAATAGAAAGTTTACCCCAGGGATCACTCCAGTGGCTCAACTTGATAGAGGGAGTGGGAACTAGTGTAGGGTGGAACAATGCCAGGGTAATCTTATGGGCTAGGGTTGTAAAGGCTCCAGGGCCATTAGCCTAGTACACACCTATGAGCCTATGAAATTCAAATGCTCAATACTTTCTAAATGTTTCCTCTGTATCATAGCTACTTGTACTCTGCATTTTTTAGTGTTGTTCACTACTCTTTCTTTTTGTATATATCTGAGAGGTCATTCACATTTAAAGATAATTTGGAAAGCATCATTAGGATAAGAAGTTATTATTCCCACCTGTTATATATAACAACTTTTTTTTAAATGTCTAGTTTCAGCTTCTGTGTTACATGCATACATTAATGTTTGGCAGGTTGATCTTTTATAGAGTTGCTTCTTGACATATCCATTTGAACCTATGTCACTTCTTACAAAAATGAAAGTTGTGTAATCTATAATGAAAGATCCATGTTGTCTGATTTTCATCCGGTTCAACTGTGCCGGCACTGACTGGAAGACTTCTGCTTCAGAGCTCTACCTCATCCCCTACCAATAATCCCTAGAGCTACACCTAATCACCTCAGATTGAGACTGGTCCACAGTAGATAGTTTCTCTTCATAATAATGATCACAACATATCTCTGCGGACTTGAACCATGCCACATTAACATACCAAAATATGTGACATAAGCAGAATAGTAACACAGAAAATGTTTGTCAACTAAGGACAGACAAAGACCTGGTCACTATAAGAATAATAATGACACTTTGGAAAGGTGGTCGGAGTGTGGGATGTTGAACCAGATGAAAATCAGACAATATGGATCTATCATTATGGTGAGTACATAACTTTTGTATCCAATGTTGTCTATTTTTGTCTGATTCAACTGTGGGACAGATTCTCAAGCACTGAGCCCTGGGTGGACTAATGGAAGGATATTCCTGGGAATGGTGGAGACAAAAAATGAGCGTGCCCTAGATTGTAGATCAAGTAGCTGCTGCACAGGTGTCATCAATGGAAGTCTTTCAGCAAATAGAATTAGCAACTGATCTAGTGGAATAAGCTTTTGGTTTAATTTGCACATTCAGAGACCTCTTTGGTGTACACAAAGGAGATGCAGTCAGAAAGCCACATTAAGAGTATTACTTTAGATATAGCTTTTCCCTGTTTTAGTTTTGAAAATGAAACAAATAATTGGTCTGACTTCCTAAATGTCTTAGTTCTATGGATGCAAAAATGCAGTCGATGGTGAACATCTAGTAAAAGCCTTTTTGTATTGGTGGGAAGCCTTCTAGCTTATCAGTGGGAGTAGTAAGCACTAGGTAGCCTATCTACTACGAGATGAGTGGTTTCTGACCTAGAAAATCTAGTTTATTGGCCATTTGGGCAGTTTTTTCCATCTCTTTCAACTTTCTGGTTTAAAAGTCCACGTTCACGCTAGTTTCCCACCTTTCCTGTAATTAGTCTAGGCCAGATACAGATTCACTGTAACCAGGACTGTTTGTAAGCTTTTGAGCAATGCCAAAAAGTCTGATCTTCAATTTTTCCCCTTAGATCTGCTAGTTCTCTCCTCTCCTGCACTTTTACCAACTTATTAGTCTAGTACTTTACCAGACATCTTGTAGCAATTATTGTAGCACACAAAAGTGCTTCCAGCGCTAAACGTTCTACAAGGAAACAACTCCAGTACTTATTAATGCCCAACCCTCCAGGCATGTATAAAGGTCAGTTCCCAGTGCTTTCTCCCACTAACCCGGTGAACTTGGGCATCCTGAGGCAATGTAGCAATTTCCTCATGTACATTGACAACGCTCTCCTCTTATCTCCAAATACTCAGACTTGCAAGAGATGCACTTATATATCCAAATTGGAAGCCACGCACTCCCCAGCCAAGACCGGAATTGCTGGTCAAGAAGAGAAGGTCAACACTTGAACCACACCACATGGAAAACATAGCCCTCCCGAACAGACATCAGCACTGCCTTCACATAAAAATACAAATCACACATCCACTTTCATGGAGGTTCTCAATAAAAATCTATCCAAACAGCAGAATCTTCCAAGGCAGAAATGCACTAGACCACCACAACATAACACTAATCATGAGACACATAACTCTCCTAAACAGTGTGCCACTAAACCAAAGCCCCTAAGGCAAAACAGCATACCCAACACACTAGTCATAGGTGACTCAATAGTGAGGTACACTGATGTCCCACTCACTAGGTTGAATAAGGAAAAAGTAAGAGTCAGCTGCCTGTCAGGTGCCAGGGTCCACCACATAATGCATGCACTCAGTTCCCTCAACAACAGGTACAAATATGACTCTGTCATTGTACAAGTGGGTGTGAATGACCTGAGACATACCTCCCTGGATTACATGAAAAGAGACATGGAGGAGCTCTCAGATTATGTAGCCCAGGCGGGTATGACTCTAGCACTGAGCAGCATCATATCACCCTGAATGATACCACAGTACAAGCAGAAAATGATTGATTTCAACAATTGGCTAAGTTTCTGGTGTCATTCCAAGTGGATCAAGTATCTGTCTGCCTGGGATGACATGACTGACAGAACTCGATGCTTTGCCAGAGATGGCCTGCCTCTGTCACCCCCGGCTTTTGGATACTCGCCAAGGCTCTTGCCACCCCTATAGCGCCTTTTTTAGCTGTGTTCCAAAGACCAAATTACCACTGTGACAGCTACAAACAAATGCAAGCTGAGGGTCATGCTGCTCAATGCTAGAAGTCTAAATCTCAAAATGTAGTCACTCGAACCACTCCTTAAAATGGAAAACATCGACATTTGTGCTGTAACAAAGACCTGGTTTAAGGCAGCAGAAAGCACCCCAGCACTACCAGGCTATAACTCATTCCACACCTTTTGGCCCCAGAACTTGGACCAAAGCTCCAAAGGCAGAAGTATTTCCATATTCATAAAGGATGTGCACACCTCCAGACTGGTAGCCCAACATAATGCATCAGAGATACTTCAGGTGCAGCTAACACTGGGTAAGACAGAAATTCAGGTTGTAGCCTGCTATAGGTCCCCAACCATGTCTCAAGACTAAGACTCCACATTCCTAAGCACCCCGGAGAATATTAGGGTCCAACCTAACACTCTCATACTGGGCAACTTCAACTACCCCTCCATTAACTGGGTAAACTACTCATGTACCAATACACCTGCCCAATGTTTCCTGGAATTCATTAATTTTAATGCCCTGGACCAGCTCATTTTTGCCCCCACTAGAGGGAGCAACATGCTTGACCTGGTCATTACTAATGTGGGCAACCATTGCTCTACACCAGTAGTCAACTTCTCCCTGGTTAGATCCGACCACAAACTAAAAACCTTGGAAATCCACATGCCTCCCACCCACCAACCTCCACAAATGTAACCACCATGAAAAACTTCTCCAAAGCTAACTTTGGGCTCCTAAAAACAGAGGTGGCTAACTTCACAGCACCCATGCAAATGGTGAATAGTTGCATGACTGCCGAATCATACACCAGTGCACTGTACGAACACATACACAAATGCATGGATCTTGTCATACCCAATAGAACCAAGATGCTCGCCTCCAAAAAAAGGAAGCCAGTCAAGGTGGTCCCCTACCATAAACAAACTCTACAACAGAAGGAAGAAACTGATGCAGAATAAGATGATGTCCCAAGACTGGAAAAACTCACTTATCAGCCTCAACAAAAAGTTGAGATCCCTCATCAAATCCTCTATAGCTAGCTATGAAAACAGAATTGCAGCAGATAGTATAGACAATCTCAAGGCCTTTTATAGTTATGTAAAGAATCTTCATGGCAATACCCAGATTTGCTCTGAGCTACTGCACAATGATACCTCATATACCAAGCTAGCAGATATTGCCAATATACTGGCAAACAGATTCAGTGCCAACTTTACCCCTCTCTCCCCACCAATGGACCAATCACAATACCAGCAGATTGCCAGGCACCCAGTATTACTGCAGCAACATGTTAACACAGCACTGTCCAAGGCCAAGAATATAGCTGTGTTCTACATGAACTACAGATTGAACTGGAGCCACTCCTGTGTGCCATTTTCAATCATAGCCAGACCTCAGGCTTTGTCCCTACCAAATGGCACACTGCTACAGTCATCCGTCTCCACAAAGGAGGAGTGACTACAGACCCTGGGAACTATTGCCCCATTAGCCTGATGAGTCTGATATGCAAAGCTATGGAATGCCTCATCATGGACCTAATAAACAAGGATAGAGGGAATCTCCAAACTCTGGATCCCACACACTTTGGTTTTGTGAAGGATAGATCATACCTGCTCAACCTGGTCGACTTCTTTTAGTCAGTCACCAGAGTTGTGGATGAGGGAAGGTGGCTCATACAGCCTACCTTGATCTGCCCAAGGCCTTTGATGCCATTAAACCATAGGTAATAAATAAATAAAACCTTTTAATGTGAGCACTTTCGTTCACATATAATAAATGAACTTCATCAGACAGTAAAAGGTATATGAGTGAACACTTAAATACAATTCTCAGTAAGTGCCATCACAGACCCACCCTATAAAATAGTGCCATGTGATTTCTAAATCCAATTTCTTTCTTGCTTAAATCAAATATTGCAGAGAGCAGCAGTAGTGATAATAGCACTATCATTGAAATGAAACAGTTAATGCCGCAGAGGGAGCCACAAACATTTTACCGAACTTACAAGACTGGCTTAACACCCCAGCTTTCTTTAGTGGCAGTGGTAATCAGCTGAGCGGAGCACCACTAAATAATGACAACTGCATTGTGAATAAGCTAAAAATTTTGATTTTAGCCTCTTGAAATATAGGAAACTTCAACTTGAGGTTGCATACTTTCAAGAATGCTTGCAAAGATGCCACATCTCTAAGGGCTTGAGACAGTGGCGATACCCCACAGGATTAGTGAAAGACTCAGTATTTCACAGTGAACTATTGGGATTATTTGACAAGCAGGGGTCAGAGGTTTTGGAAACCCTTGTTAAACATTACACAGTACAAATGGACAATTTAAGAAATGATTTGAACAAAATGGAGGTTGACATTAAGTCTAATATTAACCTTCCTTGATATAAATTTAAATTTAGCCACATTTTCTGCAGCATGGACAGTACCATTCAGAAACTGAGGGAAGCAAAAAATTAAAAAACTTGAAGGGGATTGGAAAGAGTATTTAAATGGTATGGCTTATCCACCACCCCCACCTTCTCAAACCTGGCATAATGCAGAACCTATAAGTGCCATTGAACAAAAAAACTTTACAAGTGGAAATCTTAATAGTTCCCAACTGCAGAATAATAAGGCAAGGGATGATAATGGAGGGACAGCAAATTGGAATGGCCAGTTGAGAGAACGGGAAGAAAATTCCAATCAACCAACACAGAACCAGGGTTTTCACAATGGCCAGGGCGGGCAGCAAACTTGACCACAAGGAACAAAAGGAATCACCGATCGAAAAAACAACCTCGGAGATGGAGATAACAGCACTGGAAGGGTCAGCAGCCTACACAAATGAACGTGGAGGGGTTGCCATTCATACGAACAAAGAAGGTGTCTTTAAAATTTATTATTTTAATGCTAAACCTGTAAGACCTGAATTAATAGATGTTTTAGCACATGGGCTCTCTTTTGTACCTACAAAAAGGCAGACATTTCTAGGACATTAATTGACTTAAAAGTATATTTGCGGAAATTGAACTTGCACCTTTTAATGGGTAGTAACTCATTAACAACAAGTGAACTTAGAATTTCTAGTTTATTCAACCCCCCACTGCATGCAACTCTGGGCATCTTTGAGAAGCTTTGTGAAATGGATTTTAGAAATGCATTATCTAGATCAGTTAATAAATGACATGAGGCCAATTTGATCTTGTATTTGAGAGTATTCATAGGTTCATAGATTAGTACTAAGCTAACTGCCCTTGCAAGCCATTTTAAGCCTAGCCAGTTATCCCTTGTGAGACTCAAACCCTGTACCTTGTATTTGTAAGGCAACCACCTTAACCATTAGGTTGGGAGGGTGGCCTAATGGTTAAGGTGGTTGCTTTACAAGCACAAGGTGCAGGGTTTGAGTCTCACAAGGGATAACTGGCTAGGCTTAAAATGGCTCGCAAGGGCAGTTAGCTTAGTACTAATCTATGAACCTATGAATACTCTCAAATGCAAGGTCTTATTGAGTTAAAATTGTTTAACATACAGTTCATGCTACCTGATAAAGGTGGGGATTTGATTTTCATGGAAGAAAGGGACTATAATTCTAGGATGTCTCTCATGTTAGATAGTGGAGCTTATGAAAGAGTTACTATTAATGAATTGAATAGGGCACATTTAAAAATTATGAGCACTATCAATGACATGTTCCTAGAAGGTAGCATCAGCCTAGACAATATTTGGAATCCCCAAAATCCATAAGGATTTGGAACCCCCCCAATCAGACCCATTGTGGATGGCAGGAACAGTATCACATATGCTTGTGCCAAAATGGTAAATGGAATGTTAAAGAAACACCTGGTTACTGAATCCCAGATATGTAATGATTCCTGGGGCTTCCTACAACCTTTAAATGAGGTAGAATTTAACCCAGAATACAACCTTCTGACAATAGATGTCAAAGATCTATATACCACTATACCACAATCTTTGTGTATTAGTTGGGTAATGGAATTCTTCTTGGACAAAGGTGTTGATGGTAATGAACTGAATCTAATAGAAGACTTGTTAGAAGTAATTTTGAAAAATAATTTCTTTTTATTCAACAAGAACTACTATTTACAGAAAAGTGGAGTTGCTATAGGGTCACCATGTAGGGGCAGCTTTGCAAACAGTGCCATGGCTTTTTGGGAAATTACATTTCTGTTCCCTATGTGAGATGGTACACACAATATCTAGATTATATGATTTTGTTAATAAAAGGGGAACTAGAGACAGTTAATGAATTGTTAGAGGAAATGTCCAAAATGACATCCTTTTTGAAATTTACTTTTCAATTTGACAAGCAAGAGATGGACTACTTAGATGTGATACTGAATAAAGATAGCATTAATAGTAGGTATATATCCCAAATTTATAGAAAACCTACATATTCCAACAATTTTCTTCATTTTTGCCAGCAACCACCCTATATGCCAAAAGAGGGCTGTGGTGAAGGGTCAGCTCGTGAGATCTGCCAGAATGAATTCACTTAACCAGGATTTTAACAGTGAATGTCAAACATTGATGAATATGTTCATCAAGTGGGGGTAACCCCCCGGTTTTTTATGTGATATCTTATTGGAAGTAGAGAGGAAAAGGATGACAGGACACTTCAAACCTATTTTGAATAGGAATATTCTTGAAGTTAATATTGAATTGGACATCAGCATAATAAACTTAAATCCATGCTGGAGAATGAATTTAATGTTAGTTCTAGAACAGCTTTCTCCAAGGACATAAGTGCTTTAAGAACTATTTTAAACAAAAATTGGGCTCTAATTAATGAAGATGTAACCCTTAGGTCTAAACTAATGGCTAAACCAAAAGTGATATATCGAAGAGGGCCCAATATAAAATCTATCCTTGAAAGGAATTTAAAACCCTACACATGCAATAAAGGCATGAAAAAAATGTGGTAGATGCACCTATTGTAAATTCATCCTGACAACAACAACCTTTACTGTCTCAGATGAACAGTATACATTAGAAAGTAGATATGACTGTAATACTAAGGGGGTAGACTACCTAGCACAGTGCAAATCATGCATTGCCACTGTGGTCAGAAAGTCCTTCTATGTGGCACATCTCATTACTAAGGGTTTTGCATCCAGGAAGAAAGAGGTCATTGTCTCCCTCTACTCTTTCCTCATTAGGCAAATCATTGAGTACAATGCTCCATTTGACATGTACCTCACTAGAACCTGCAGCAACTGGAGAGGCTGAAAAAATACTTCACAAAATGATCCTAGGCCTTAAACAGTTGTCCTATATGGACAGACTCAAAAAACTCCAACTACTCTCTGTCTCATATTGCCTACTTAGAGGCGAACTCTGCTTGACTTACAAAGCCATGTCTGACTCAGCTCTGTTAGAAATGCTGCATCTAAAGAAATCCCAATCTCTCCACACCACACACCCCAGAGATTTCAACTTCATTACCACAATCAACAGAACATGCTGGGGGGACAGGTTCATAACCCAGAGACTGCCCATGCTGTGGAACAGACTTCCCATACATGTCAAATAGAGCACCTCACTGGCCATCTTCAAAAGTAATCTTGATGAGTGGATGGGAAATAGAAAATTCACCCCCGTGGATCACTCCAGTGGCTCTACTTGACAGAGGCACTGAGAACTAATGTCAGGAGGCATGATGCCAGGGTAATCCTATGGGATAGACTTATAAAGGCTCCAGGGCCATTAGCCGTGTACACACCTATGCAATTGATATTTGTTCTTGTTAGAATAATGTAGATAAAATATTGGTAGGTTGATGGATTCCTTTATATTAGTTTCCGAAAACTCCTTCAGAAGAAAAGAAGCACTGGTTAAAAGAGAAATCCCATCTGTATGAAAGATCAGATAGGGTGCCCTGCATGAAAGTGCTAGCAATTCAGATATTCTTTTGGCCAAAGTTACAGCCACAGGAAAATGGTCATCCAGAAAATGAATTTTATACCAACTAAAGCTGCTGGTTTAAAAGGAGGCTGTGTCAAGGCTTATAACATAATTGTTAAATCCCATGAGGAAATAGGATTCCTCATGGGTGTTATGAGAAGAAAGTTCCCTTTAAAAAATACTTTTGAAATCTTCAAAGATGCAATATATGATGTGTCCTGGCCTATATGAAAGTTTGAAATTGCTGCTAGATACACCTTGATTGTGAAGTAGCTGGAACCAGCATGAAATAATTCTGCCAGGAATTGCAGAATAGAAGGTACTGGAGTGGAAAAGGGGTTTACCTTTGGAATTTGACCATATCAAAAATCTCTTCTGTTTGCTTTGTAGTGGAACTTCACTGAGAAACTTAGATTGTGGACTACAGATGGTAATAGCCTGGCATCTCTGGTTATTGTTAAAACTGGAGGAACTATGCAGTTAAACTCATGGACTTTTGATTCAGAGGAGGCAGTCAGGCAGGGTGGTATAGTAGGTCTAGAAAGTGATAACAAATGAAACACTGTGCAGTGAAAAACCGGGGAGAGAGCCAGATAGTAGTGTATACTTTATCTGATTTCATCTATAAGACTTCTTTAGAAACTAACAAAACTTAATCTAACAATTGTTTTATACCAAAAGTAACCAATCAACAATCAATGTCAATTGATTAATTAATTGATTAATTAATTAATATACTCACAATTATACCAAATACTAACTGAAATTAATATTAAAAATCAAAATTCAAACACAATAAAGCATTCATCATCTAAAATATTTAATATTTTAATGGAAAGTCTTCTATCCTTTAAGAAACATTTAATATCAATACCCTCATTTAAACCTGGAGCTTTGTTAGTGCCAAACTTTATTTGCCCCTTTGTTTCAACCTTCTCTACTTAATTTTTAAAATCACCACCTCTAGGGTCCATATTAATAAACTCCCAACACAGCAAAAACAAACGTCTTATATTGGTTACATTTAATAGAATGTCTATACAGTATATTATAACAATCTTTTGTCTTGATAGCGTATGCACGTTGGCCCATGCTTTTAGTTATCATTCCCACATAGAAGCCTGGGCAACCAGAGCACATTGCAACATAGACTACTCCTTTTGTTTGACATGCATATCTTCCTTTAGCACCTATATTGTATGCAGTATATTCCAATATTATGTATGGTCTGTCATAAATGAACCTACAAGCACTGAATGCGTTACACTTATATGTTCCTACTTTCTTCTTTGTTGAAGATAATGATGGCCTCTTTTGAACTCTTTTTGTAGACAAAAGCTGGATGTTCTACTACATTTAAAATATCATTTTCAGCTTACATTTTCCATTTTTCTTGTATAATAGTCCTAATATTATAATTATCAACTGACAATATCTAAGCAAAATCTAGGAGTGAGACTTACTGTTCTTGTTTGAATATATGTTAAAGCTATACATTCTTTAAAAAAACAAATGTAATAACTGGTGGAATTTACTCTGTACTTCTTCACACTTATTATTTAAAAATTCTCTTTCATATCCCCTCACCATGAACATAGAGGTAATAAACCTCTTCCAAAAAAATCTGAATCTTTACTTGTCATTCTTGATGCATGTATATACTGCCCTCTAGAAATATTTCTTTTCATATGTTTTGGATGACTGCTCTTAAAATGAAGATCATTATTTGTGAAGGTATTTTTGTGATATACATACAACTACAAAATTCTTGATTTAAAAATCCAACCAATTTCCCTACATCACCAAATACAAATTTCAAAAAAACAGTGCTGACGTTCAGTTTATCAATGAATAACTGATTTTCTTCTGAATTTCCTTTAACAGTAAAAAAATAAATCATCTACAAATATTTTATACATCAACATGTTGAAAGAATCAATTAATATGGGCAAAATATCCTGTTCCAACCAATGAAGGATGAAGCTGGCAAAGGCAGATGCTACAGTTGCCCCCATCACTCCTCCTTTCTTTTGTCTATAAATCTTAGAATTAAACAAACATAAATTATTCTCAACTAAAATTTCTATAAGGGAACAATATACATTAACTGTGTCAGTACCAACTGTAGTATATTTTTTTCAAAACTTGCCTTATAAATTCCATACCATTGTTCTGGGGAATAGATGTAAGTTGAGTTTTTCGGCTTTTCCTGGTTAGAGGTCGCCACAGCAGAACTCCGGTCTGCTAATGTTTGGCAGTAGATTTTTACGTGCTGAGTTGAGAGCCCTGATGCACAACCTTCTACGAAGGTATGCCATTTCATGCATGTCTCCACACAGAAGATGCTTTAACTGGGAATCGAACAGGACAACATCTTACTGTGAGGTGACAACGCTACCGCAGCACCACCACTGCAGTTTGGGGGAATAGATGTAAGTAAAGATGTAATATCAGTTGTACACCTATAACACTCCCTTGAAGAATATACTTGTGTAGAAAAAAAATTGCCTTATCTTATTAAGGAAATCCCATCAATCTCTTATATAAGAACCTAATTGTTGTACCAAAGGATTCAAAATGGAATCTAGGAATAAAGATATACCTTCTGTGCTGCTACCTGCTTGGGACACTATCGATCAAAAAGGGGAATGGGTATAGTCTTTATGAATCTTAGGGATGCCAAAAAGTACCCCTAATCTAGGATTTCTTGCTAACAAAAAATTATATAATTTTGGACTGATATCACCATTAGATAACGTCATATAAACAGCTTTTAACAAAAAGATGACTTTTCTTCACTTCAGTATAACTAACATCTATATATTCTTCTTTATTAATAAGCATTTGTTCAATAACACCGAAGTATTATGAAACATCTATGATAACCAACCCTCCCCTCAGTGGCGTAGCTAGAGTTTGTGCCAACCAGGGCTGTCTTCGAGTTTGTTGCCCCTCCTCACTAACAAAATTATGGTTAAATGGAGCTCCCCATACACAGCCCCCCCCCCCGCAGGCATTCCAGTGTCCCATTACTTGGCTATTTCTCCCCATTTACCATAAACACTGTAATATGCATACTGCTTTATGCTTTACGTCTACAATGATCATTTGGATTTCATTTAAAACTTTTATTTTAAATTTTATTGCACAAATCGCTAATAGACATCTGCTAAATAAAGCAATACAGTCTCACAATGAAAACAGACTAAGCATTAAAACTTCTCTGCCCTTGAAACTCACATTCATTGAAACACCATTGAAACCCACATTCAAAGTAAATGCATCTGGCCAGTGGTGGATAAAGTTTACCTTTGAGCTGTTTTCAAATCATACATAACTGTGAACAACCTCATTTACTTTTTTAATTATTATTAAAGAAGTAAAAGATGATAAAAACAAAAGATTGTTATAATGCACTGTATAGACACTCTCTTAAATGTAAACAATACAATAAGTTTATTTTTGCTGTGTTGGAGTTAGTTGATATGGACTCTAGAGGAGGTGATTTTAAAAATCAAGTAGAGAAGGTTGAAACAAACTGGCAAATAAAGCTCGGTGCTGACAAAGCTCCAGGTTTAAATGCGAATATTAATATTAAATGTTTCTTAAATAATAGAAGAAATGCCATTAAAATATTAAATATTTTAGAAGAGGAATGCTTTATTGTCTTTGAATTTTGATTTTTAATATTATTTTTAGGTTAGTATTGTGTATAATTGTGTGTAAATTACTTACTTAATTAATTAATTAATCTATCAATTAAAACTAATTTTTGATGGGTTACTTTTGGTATAAAAACAATTGCTGGATTAAGGTTTTTTTAGTTTCTGAAGAAGTCAAACAATAAAATTCACTAGTCTAGACTGATTAACTAAAATACACTATTTTGATGCTGTCCTATGAATTCTAGTTTTTGTGTTGGACTGAGTTGACCTTTCATAAATTTATACTGTTATGCCAATTTACAGAACAAATGAGTCCCTGTTTTGATATAACATTTCCTTTGGGGTAAGTCTCCATGCCAGTCATTTAGATATGGGAAAACTTAGATCCCTAGCAGATGGAGTCATGATCTTTGCAAACACCCTGAGGGCAGTGGTGTGACCAGAAGGCAGTGCTCAAAATTGGTAACAATTGGCTCTGGGCCTGAAATGGAGATATCTCCTTGAATGCGTTTTTTATTTTCATGTGATAGTATGCATCCTTGAGATATATTGAGCACATCCAAATGTCCATCTTCAAAAAGAGGTAAAATGGACTAAATTGTGATTATTTGGAATTTTGTCTGCCTTATGAATTTATTTAAATGACTCAGATCCAGAATGGATCTAAAGACCCCTGCTTTCTTTGGAACTAAAAATTATCTTGAATAGACTTCAGATCCTTTTTGGTCTTTGGGGACTGGCTGGATGAATCTTTTCTTAATGGCGTTGAAATTTCTGCTACTGCCAGGTCTTGTTGACTGGATGGGATGTCTGGAACAGAACTGATTTATTTGGTTATGGAGTATGAGAAAATGGAATTATATAGTTTCTGCAAATAATGTATAACACAGAGGAATCTGTTGTTATTTCTTGCCAGGCTTTTAGGTTCAAGGACAATCACTCCTGACTACTCCCAGAGTGCAGCAGTCAGGCAACCCTTCAGGGGTGACAAAAGGGTCTCTTGGAAAAGGTCCCCCTTGAAACCCTGATTCTCCAGGCCATTTCTGCCTTTTGGATGACATTCATTATGACATCTGCCTCCTTTGCCCCAAGGAATTCTATCACTAGAAGATTGTTGAAACACCCCTGTGATTGTCTGAACCACATCTTTTACCACATTCACTGATTCCTGGAAATGCACCTATGAGGCTACGTGTCAGAGAAGGTCTTACCATCCTGTTGATTTCTAAATAGAATGTCTTTGACTTTTGGTCCAAACACTGTGTATCCATAATAGAAGACATTGATAAAGGATGTGTTGAAACTTTCTACAGAGTCAGAAAGATGAAATTAGGCATGGCAGTGTATTGTAATGCCAGTGCCTGCTGCCCTAGGTGATCAGTCTACTGCATTCAAAATGAGTCTCAAGGCCACATTAGATGAATATAGCAGAGTGGGGATTCCACTTTTTTTTGCACATCCGAAGGCAATACTCCAGATAGACACTTGGACATCTCTTTGGTCAGGTTTCTATGAAAATGATTGACATGGACCAAATAATTCAGTGCCCTCAGGGCAAACAATGCTGAAGCATATCTCCATTTTCCAAAATGATCAAATGCTCTGGACTCTCTGTTAGGAGAATGGATCACTGACATCTCATCTCAGAGTTCTTTGTTGGTGGTCTCAGCTACCACAATTGAATTCACTGAAGGACCATTACTCCAGAGATTCCAAACAGCAGGTACGGATAAAATTTTTGTCAGTTGTATTCACCAGAGCCTCCTCCATGTTAGGATCTTTCTATGGCCATTGGGCCATCAGGTCTACTAATGGATCCATAGGAGGGACCACCCAGGATGAAGATGGGCCAGAACAAAAGACAATCACTCCTGACTACTTCCAGAGTGCAGCAAACAGGCAACCCTTCAGGGGTGACAAAAGGGTCTCTTGGAAAAGGTCCCCCTTGAAACCCTGATTTGGAAAAGCATATAGGATCATTGACTCACCTGTGTCCATCATCATCCTTGTCAGTTTTGTATTTCCTGTATGTCTGTGCATGCTATCTAACCTACCTTAAATACTTATCTCTGTTATTCCAGATGGCACCTGTCCAACAAAAGAAATTACTTCCAGTATATAACTCATCTATTTGTGTGTGTGTGTGTGTGTGTGTGTGTGTGTGTGTGTGTGTGTGTGTGTGTGTGTGTGTGTGTGTGTGTGTGTGTGTGTGTGTCTGTATGTGTGTGTGTGTGTGTGTGTGTGTGTGTGTGTGTGTGTGTGTGTGTGTGTGTGTGTGTGTGCGTGTGTGTGGCTGTCTGTAATACATACCTGATTGGTAAAATTGGTCACACATTAAAACTGTCACACATATTTTATGATGCAAGTATCCAAATTTACCAAATTCTTTGCACATACACAGTCCTAGCTTGAGAAGAAGTGGATAGCTGCAGTTCTCTCCTACCACCGTGATCATTCCTTAATTACTCCGTCACTTTCTCACACTGTGCTTGCTCCCAGTTTCTAACAGTGTCCCATCAACCCCATTGCTGGTCAAAATAAAAATAGAATCACATACTGCATGCATGACACACAACCATTACCTCCCCATCTATTGGCTGTGTACTGCTTGCATCAGACATAGTCAGCCCTGAACTAAAACTGTGGCAACTGCTACATTTACAAGGTAAATCCTTAACCTGGACTGTATTGTTTACAATATGAATGTGTATCGTATCACTGTATTTCATTAGTTGGTACTGTATGCAAGTAAAAGGTGGGAGATTTGTACAGAAATTACCTTAACATGTGACAGCAGAGACTTATTTGACTTGTATGTGTCCATTACTAAGTAGTAGGCCTCAGACATCAAAGATTTACACAGTCATACCTCTTAAAAGTAATGATGATCACTGCATGCCTTCAGTGTGGCACCAGACATTTGTACTGGAAACTCATTAAAGACAGAATTAGTAAGTAATGATATACATTGCAGTTTCTGACTTCACAGTCCTC
Source organism: Protopterus annectens (assembly GCF_019279795.1). Taxonomy (NCBI): domain Eukaryota; kingdom Metazoa; phylum Chordata; order Ceratodontiformes; family Protopteridae; genus Protopterus; species Protopterus annectens. The sequence continues at coordinate 1,907,669,517 of NC_056728.1, forward strand.
ATAACATCATTTTTGATAAAGTTCAGAAATTTTGATGCTATTGTCTAATTTTCCAAGGCCAGTATAAGACAAAGCTATGATTGCCAGTTCAACACCACAAATGCTGATATACTAAGCACTATGCTAGCTATGCACCCTGAGCATCAGACACAAAGCTTATGTATTGCTGAATCCAAAAGATATAAAACAGTGATATGGCACAATTATCATCATTTGCACAGGGTGTGGTGAGGGGGCCAAGAAGGTTAGGCTAACACAAAAGGTCGGTGAGTGTGAACAAGTAAGAAAGAGAAGCAGGCAGGCAGTTGGATAAACTAACAAATGACCATTGAGACAAAATGTTTAACTGTTTTGTGTGTGTCTGTAGGAGTCCTCCAGGTGAAATTGGTGTGTGAATGTCTGTACGAACACAGTCAAGCTCTGTGCTGGCTGTATGTCTTTGTATGTCAGATAAGTGTGAGACATGCAAGGTAGAGGTGGCAGTTCATCATTGTCATCCCCAACCATGAGATCTGACTCTGCCAGGAGTTGCATTGGCATGTCCACATCCATGGTCAGATGCAGTGCTGCTACTTGAACATGACTGATGTCTGATACATTAGCTCCCTTCATGGGGACACCCATGACCATGACCCCATGGCTTGCCATGTCTGGGTGTGGAGAGCACACTCGCTGATGGAGCACTTGAAGTACTGCCACTATGGGTGCATGATCGGTCAAGGCCACGCTGGTTGACAGCAGATGATGTGGCTGAACTATGCACATGAGGATGCTTTTCCCCTCCTAGTAGATGTTCCATCACAGACACCCCTTGTTCCTACATGTTATTCATCCGATCCATTGAATTGGCAACACGATGGAGCCAGTCACATATGTCAAACTGTGTCACATCTACAACCCTGAGCATTTGTCTGGAGCATCTATGGAAACATGCTTGTGCCTCCATGATGGCCTTAAACATATGGAGAGTAGCATGGGAAGAGACAACTACACCAGGTGGAGGAAGGACAGCAAGCTCCCTCAGGGCACCCCTATCAACTCTCCTTGTGTGGCACCACGCCCACACTTTGGCTACAGCACGAGTCAACAGGCCCTGAAGCCACAGTAACCACACTTCCCTGATCAATGGCCTTGCCCTGAACCTGACCAATATCTGAGGGCTGTGTCTGATGAAATTGCAGAGGATGGCTGTATGTCAACCTCAGTGTCAGATTCAACCTCTGAACCTCACAACTGTGTCTCGGTTTGGCCAGCATCATCATCAGAGTCTGCTAATACACTGATATCAGGTGGCAGGGGGCCCACACTCCCATTGTCTTGATCAACTGTGATAAAAAGCAACAAACAGAGGAAAAATTAATACCTACACTACTATAGTCCAATATATGCTAACCATTACACTATTACACTATTACAGACAGTACAGCAATACACACAACAGGCCTAACATCAACAGCACACACTAAAATATTTCTTTAAATTGTGTATTCTTTAAATTGTTAAGCAGAACTGACATAAAACATGTTTGGCTTACCATCTGCAGAAGATGTGCTCCTGTACAATCCAGACTGTCCTGGGAGCAGTTAAGCAAGAGGTAAGAGCAACATCATCACAATTAACAGTAGCACAGAGGGAAATATCTTTACCCCTTTATATGTCCATAAGCTATACTTTCAATAACAACATGGCTGACAACTGTAAGCTAAGTATAGTAATCTCCAATCCAATCCCCAAAAAAGACATGTGACACAGAAGTAACTTATTGATTTAAATCGTTGTCCTATATAACAGTATTCAACTGCTATTATACGAAAGCCTACCTGGAAGCTCCTCCTGGGATGTGTTTGCTTGTCTCTGACACTGTTGCTCCCACATTTAGGACATTGCTATTCTATGAGCTGTCTGAATCCTTGATATTGGCCAGGAACTCTACATTGGGTGTTAGTGGTGGTTCACTAACAGGTCCTCCTCCGGTACGCATCTGGACACAGCCCAGTGCAGCTGATCTTCTCTGTGTAGATGTGTCAGTGGCCCTGTTGGGCACCTGCTCATATATCCTGCCATGGCCAACTACAGCATTTAGATCACCAACTATCTGTTGCCAAATTTGTATCCTACATTCCATATCTCCCCATCTCCTTTCCAGCAGTAAAGCAGTGTTTTGCCTTAAGGCATGTACTATGACCTGGTTCTCTGCATCTGTGAAGGGGTGTCTCCATGGATTGATATGTCTATGTGGCACACTCCTAGGTGTCATGAAAGACAACAGAAGGTTAATACACGTAAGTAGCACATATGTACTGAATAATTGATTCCAAATAAAACAAAAAAGGTAGTCACTCAGTATTACTACCTGTAGAAACATGTAACAGTCTACAGATGTGAAATATGAACAACAGGCAGGATGCAAAACAAGGAGAGTAACAAGAGCAACATACCCTTGTTTGTGCCATAACAGTAACTCACCTTTGCCCCCCCCCAAAAAAAAATTGTCCATCCTTGTTTGTATTATAACAGTAACACAGCTTTGTCCCCCAAAAAGAACAGTCCTTCCTTGTTTTGCCTTAACAGTAACTCACCTTTGCCCCACACACAAACAAACAGTCTATCCTTGTCTGTGCCATAACAGTAACTCACCTTTTCTTATTTTTATATATATATTTTTATATATATATTTATATGTGTATTTTTATACTACAAGTAGTACTATTTGGTTCACTAACCTTAACATGGAATTGATTGGTTGATACCATGATGCATTACTATTTAAACAATGTTTTAACTGCTATAATATGTCTGATGAAGCAGAGAGAACACTGCGAAAATGCTCACTTTTTTCTAATAAAGAGTTACGTGCCGTGTGTATCTAGCGAGTTTTATTCTATTTATTGTTATTTCTTAACTATCGCTGGTTACTTTATCCAGTGTTGGGGACTCTATTCCTATACCTAGATCTACAAAGTATTAGATGTATGGTAGGAAATACAAGTAAGCCTTATACAAGTCACAAGTTGTGTTCCTTAACATCCAACCTGCCCTTCATTTGTTGGCAATTGCATATGATATTATTTCCACTTAATATCCTTACAAATTTTAAGCCCAATGATATAGAATAGCTTACACACTGCGTGCCTCAGATTACTGCTCAAATAAATGAAGAATGGTCAACAAACACAGAAATGTAAGACAAATTTGTATATTTCTAAGCAATAATAATGACAGGTTGTATGGTCACCAGGTACAATACATCCAAAAGTAATAAATGTACAAATAATATTTCTATGGTTTGATATTACTGTAGATGCTGTTGCAGTTGGTTGTGTGCAGATTCACTTCAGTTCCTTGCTACAAATCTGTTTGTGTGACAAAGAGGGATAATGCATCCATCCTATGCTCTGAATGTGCATTGGAGTGAGAGTTCAAATTCAGACCTACCAGTGGTGGATTTAGGCATGGGCGGAGGGGTGTATGCCGCCCCATTTTTAAAGCTATTAAGACTCCCTGATCATTAAAAAATACATTGCACTGTTATTTTGTTGTAATCAGAAAATGTACATTCTTCCGTTTCAACTTACCAACTTTTTTTCTTTTCTTTTGAAAAAGCATCAGAGACGCGATCAGATGTTGCAGTCAGATGATCTATACAGCAATTGTAAGCTGCTTCTCCAAATGCATGTTGGTGTAATTGAGTGATATATCATAGAGATCGAGTTCTATTTATCATGGATGACAGTTAAAGTATAATATTGAATGTGTGGCAGATGCTTTCAAGGAAAAACTTCCAGGAACGTAAGGTTCCTGCCATTGAGGTATACTTGTGAGATATAATTCTTAAGTAGGTTGTGCTGGGGATTTGGAAGTAATACCCTGGTAAAATTATGTCTCCATTTTGATTTCCTCTGCCTTTCTAAATGTTAAGATTTAGCAGTGGTGAAAAGTAGCAATAAAAATTCAAAGTGGCATACTCCTGTCAGGAGAATTAACTGCGTTTACAGACACCCAACTCCAACCTCCTGAAGAAAAGTGGAACTACAAATGTACAAAAAAAAAAAAACCTCAAAAGTTTAATGGGAGTAGATTATTACTCACCTTATTATTCATCTATGCTAGTTATTCGTATTATGATAATACAACATCACATTTGTTTTAGAACAATATGGAGATTAAGAATCTCAATCTGTTCCACAATACTTTAATAAAACTCCCCAGCTTTACACATGTTCAACAGCTGCTTATTCTGGTGTGTTTTCTGCTTTACTATTACATGGCAAATCAATAAAAAGAAAGAAGTTGTTTAGATTAGGAGCACAGTTCTAGCTTGTGCAGGCATTGCTGGTGCCGACTTGGTTTGACATCCTGATGGTGGCTTTGGTTTGAAAGTTAACCCTTTCTGTCTCAACTGGGAGTTGGAGTCAAAGGGCCTAAATTGGGGTCGTTTTATAAATATCATTATAATCCTATTTGAGAAGTTAATAGAGCATCAGTTTTGTGTGTGTGTGTGTGTGTGTGTGTGTGTGTGTGTGTGTGTGTGTGTGTGTGTGTGTGTGTGTATGTTTATTTTTTACACAGATGTGAACTTGGCGATCATTAAAAAGGTGACTACTCAGATCCTGCAGGGGACTGGTGCACTCTGCAACATCTGCTGTACACAGCTTTAAGTGGCTTGTGGTCCAGTGAAGCAGGAACAAACTCCAAGTAAGTAAATGATGAAAGGCAGAGCAAAACTAGAGAAAAAAAAGACACCTGCGAGTTTTATAAAGGCTCCAAAAGGAGGTATCCTTAACTTCCTCTTTAATTGCATTAATAATCCCCAACATTAGTATGAAACATACCTCTCAACTGTAGAGATTTTCACAGAATGTTCACATTTTTTGTCTATTGTTCTGTTCCTCATAAAATATGTAATTTTTTGGCAAATCACTTGAAGCTTGAAGTGGTTGGAAGTAACAAAATAATGACAAGTATTTTAGTTTCAGACTTCATAACCATTAGAAAATGCATGCCAATGCAAAATCATTTATTCTAGCAACGTTCTAAATTTATATGAGCAATATTTAAAAATTGTCCCTCCTTTTGGGTCTTTGATCTCCCCCCATTATGTTTATCTTTGTCCAGATTTTTTGTGCTAAGAGGTTGAGAGGTATGGCGTGAAATGGTGGATAGAATTTCATATGGCTATGTTCAGCTTACTAAAGCATTCTTACTCCAAACCAAAAGTAAAATGCAACAGCACACCATACCATAACTACAAAAATAAAAATGTTATATTCATTCATGTTTGCTTAGCACGGTAGTGTAATAATGACTCCAACTGACCAATTCACTCACAGCCTGATGAACTCATCACAGTTAATAAATACCTAATTTTGTTGTCTTTTCAGTTAGGGGCCACCACAGCAGAACTCCAGTCTGCTAATGATTGGCAGTCGATTTTTATGGTGCCGAGTTGCCAGCCCGATGCCCAACCTTTAACAAAGGCACACCCATTCAAGCATGTCTTTTGGAGGCCACTCGACCAAAGGGAGGACATGCAGACTCCACACAGAAGGCACTCCAGCTGAGAATCGAACAGAAGAACCTCTTGCTGTGAGGTAACAACACTACCGCTGTACCACCGCAGAGTTAATATATACCTAATAATAAGACATAATAATACAAGATACTTTTTATAAATAACACACAGCAACATGAACAGATTTACACTACAGCTATAACACTTTAAGATATATAACAAGTACAATATTTAAGTTAATATTTCAAAGGTGTGTAAAATGAAGGAGCTAAGGAGAAAGGGGATGAAAGAGAAGGAATGATAGTTGGAAGGTCATGTAATATGCTCCTTTTGGATGGAGAAGCAATGGATTTCTTGAAGCAGAACTGTAGCTACCTCATCAGGTAACCTATGAAGATCCTGAAATTGGTGATTCCCCCCAGTCAAAACAAACAAAAAAAAAACCTCACTGCTCCTGCATCTGTAGCAATCTGCTTACTAAAATTGTAACAAACAGCACTCTGCACACAATCACCTCACATTTACCACTTCAGCTGTGACTATAAACACAGTATTGGCATTCATTCATGAAGTGGAGACATCCTCTTAGCTTCATGAATCACTGACAGTACTGTTTTCCTTCACCACCATCACCTGACAGTCAATCTTCCTGACAGCTTGCTTTTGGGGCAGTCACCACCTTCACCCCACCCTAGTTATGGTTCTGCCTTGAGGAGATGTTTTTAGTTAAAGTCTGAAGCTAGGATAAGAGGAAAGTTCTTTTTCATGCATGTGGTGGGATTGCAAAAGTGCAGGAGTCATAGCAGAGAAGGACTGTTCAGGGAGGTGTAGTCTGAATGCTGGAAGCGAGAATGTTTTGCAGAGTAATAGTTTAAAGAGCCAAGTTCCACATAAGAATTCAGCTATGTGTAAATTTAAAAGAAGCCATTTGGGTTTAATAAGAGTGAGTCAGTGGTGGTATGGTGCTAAAAAGGAGATGAGTTTGTGATGAAGCACCAGATTTTACTGGTGATGATGTCGCCTCACAAGAAGAGGTTCCCCAGTTTAATTCTTAGCTGCCATGCAGCAAAGCAGTGCAAACTTGAATCTTATAAATGTAAAAAAGTGACATTCATGGATAGATTGTAAAGAAAAAGAGAATAAACTAGGTATTATAAACCAGAATAAAAAAAAAGAACAATAAAGGACTGAAGATGAGGTATAAATAGAGGAAACTTTAGAAAAGAAGTGAGATACTGAAAAAATAATGAAGGAGATGAATTAGAGATAGAATCAGAGAAAAAAGTTGGAAAATGGCAACAGGGAAAAATAATTCCTTTGGTAAAAAAGTTAAGGCTAGAGAAAAGACAAATTAAAGCCATTAATATAAAGGAAAAGAAGAAAGTAAATGAATAAAGCTTTTCTTATAAGAAATTAGTATAAGATGGTATCTCCTAAACTATGAAACAGGGAAAGGAATAATTCAAAATACTTCTATGAATGTTAATTGTATGAAAAATAGTACTAAAAGGATAGCGGTTTTACAATGGTGTAACAATTGTGATGGTGACTTAATTCTGACACATGAAGAAAGACTACAGAAACAAAAATAATATGGAAAACAGGAAATGAAAAGTGTTTAGGAATAGCAGTTCTATGTAGAAAAGTGGTGAAAATTCTGGATGTTATATTAGTTAAAATGGGAAAAAGCAATTATAGATGTAAGACGGCAAGGAAAGCTTTATAGAATTATTACTATATATGTATATTTGACTAGTAAAGAAAGGGAGAATCTGTTTTAGAAAATATTGGATTATGTGTTTACAAACATGGACTTAATATTTTATTTATTTATTTAACGTTTGTTTACTGTGAAAGTCCGACTTAGAATGAAGCCAGTTTTCAGCAGATGCTCAGGGAGAAATGCTCCAGATGTATGTCTTTGTCCATGGGATGAAAGCAAAACACCCAGGGGAAACCCACATGAAAGCAGGGAGGACATACAGACTCCACACAAAAGGTTTTACAGCTTAGAATTGAACAGGAGAATCTCTTGCTGTGAGACAACAATGCTACTGCTGTACCACTGCACCATCCATAATAATTACAGGAGATTTTAACTGTAACTTAAGGGAAAAGTAAAGAAAAGAGGAAAAGATACAAAAAAGATGAAAGTAGTAAAACGGAAATTTAGTTATATGCTGTAAAAAACATGGACTTACAGGAGAGGTATTATAAAATCTGAAACTGAATTTTTGGTATCAGAAAGAATAGGTATAATGGAAGAAAAAACTATTGCAACAGATTTTTCAGATCATTTGCCAATACATTTGGAAAATGTATCACAATAAAAAGTATCTAAAGATAGGAAAAGGTATAAAAAGAATAAATGAAAAGAAAAGTAATGAGAATGTAAAGAAAATTAAGCAATTATGGAAGTATCACATTAATATGAAAGCATTTTATGCTTATTGGTTGGAAGGGTGGATTGCTTTTAAAAGAAAATTTAAAGATGTTTATAGATCTTGCATAACTAACTAAAGAAAAGAAAAGCAGGCATATGCTAAAATATATGAAGATGTAATGAATAAGTTAGAAAATAATAATAGAGACTATTATGAAAAGGAAAAAGAAACTGATAAGAAAAAATTATGAAAAAAACAGAGCTATTTGTATAAACAAACCAGAAGGAAAAGAGGAAGTTTCACTTTATTTAGCAAGATAGTGAATGCGGATAGTACCATAATGTGAGAGATAAAAAGATAAAGAAGGTAATAAGAAGAAAAGAAAAATCAGCAACTAATTATGGAAATTGAAAGTTATGTAGAGGAAATGTTTAGTGAAAAAAGAGACATAAGAAATTGGAAGCAAAACATTTTCTGAACAAAATAATAATTTGGAAAAGGGATCACATTATATGAATTATAAAAAGCATTTAAAAAGTTATTGAATCAGCATCAGGATTGATAGTATTGGGTTTGAAATGTATAAAAATGTAGAAAGATGGCAGAAAAAACATTTAATATGTGTATTCAATAAATGGTTAAATGAAGGATTAAAATATAAGTAATTGTGTAGTGGAGTATTAAATTTTATATGGAAAAGTGGAGAAAAAGAGGATATAAAAAACTCTGTAGTTTAAGTAATGACTCCTTAAAACACAAACAGTACAAATGCCAAAGTGCTTTTTACTGCTGCTTCTTTTTAGTGTGGCTAAATTGCAGCCTTTTGTGAATCCTGAATTGTACTACTTTGACTCATCTCCCATCCCCCTTCACACCTAACTTACTAGCTGTCAAAGTGTAAAGGGTAATTTGATCTGTTACCTGCTGTGATTGACAGCTCACAGCAAGAGACTTGACTATTGTACTGTTCACTTGCTCTAGACTTTACTTTCTGTATGGGTAGGGGAAGGACCAGAGAGCTCTGGCATCACAGCATGGGTAGGTTTTTAGGATGGTCGTGATGATGTTTGGGGAGGGAATTGGTCAGACAACTACCTTTATTCATTGGCCTTGATGACATCAATGAATTTGAGATTGCAGCAAGCTTTTCCATGGTGGGATAAATGTTTTTTTTTTAAGTGAAACCACCACAGTACAGTAAGGTACTGTTCTAGTAGAGAGAAACAGTCAATTTAAAATATCCTAAATTTTGTATTGTTCATTCATAGCAGGGATTGTAAATACAGAGAAAAATGACAGATAAGTTGAGCATTTAATAGTAGAATCCCATTGATGTCCTTTAATTTTTAAACAGAAGCATTACGTTTTTATTTATTTTTTTTTATAAAACATTAACACTTATTTAAAACTACATTTCCTATGCAGAAACAGGTGTTATTTTACTTTTTGGTGCTGGGGTATGTGTTTAAAGTGATTTTCATTGCATTTTTTGGGGAAAGCTACTTTTTTTACAACATATCCATTTTGTCAGCTATTCTGGCACATTATTGCAGCTTAACCATGGAACAACATAATAGTTCCTTGATGGTACCTTCTTCCAGCCTCAAAATGAAAAATATTGTGAATCAGACTTTGCCAGAACATCAAGGTGATATACAGCCTCAGCTGCATAGAGAGAGGGGTGACTGCTGTTACCAAAGCTGGTTCCTCAGACCTCTCATCTTTTTTCTTAGGTACCACTTGTGTAGACCTTATAACCACCATGGACCAGGAGTTAGACATGTTCTTTGTGGCTGCTGGTCTGCCCTTATTTGGCAGGGAAGAAGCACCTTTGTCTCTTCATTGAGACAGGGTGGGAATCTCTCTCTTCTTAGCTAGAAAGCTGTGCCCAAACCTAGGGGAGGTGATTGCTGGCAGTTCTGGGTCTGTTTCTTCATGAATTTCTTTCTAAAATAAAGAAAAGACTGCATGTGTATTCTCCTGTCTCAGTGACACTAGACAGGAATAATTTATTGGGCTTAGCACAGGGTTTAGTGCAGGTTCCTGACCCTTCTTATATGGCAAGATCTGTTAAAAGAAAAAGTATTTTTTCCTTTCCTGATGAGATTTAGAGTTTGACCCAAAAAAGGAGTGAGAGGGAATAGATGATGCAATATCTCCACAGATTTCTGATACATATTCTGAACACAGTGTGACTTTGCAGATTACCTGCAAAGGATTCTCTTTCTCTGAGACTGTTTCCAGAATTAATCAGTTGTTTCAATGGGAAAACAGTATTGTTTCCTCAGTCCCTCAGAAAATGTTATGATTTACTACAACTGGAATTTCCTGAACATACTATTATTTCTCCTGATCTTTCTGCTTTGGTGATGTTTTTGTCACAGTCTGCAATTTCCCTGACAGTCAGCCTGCTACTCCCCAAAAAGCAGACTCAAAGAAGACTCATAGATTAAATTAAGTTCTTCAGTCTTTTAAGTTTTTATAAACTAATCCTATACCTGACCCAACAGCTATAGCGTTCATAGGTTCATAGATTAGTACTAGGCTAACTGCCCTTAAGCCTAGCCAATTAACCCATGTGAGACTCACACCCTGCACTTTGAGTCTGTGAGGCAAATATCTTGACCATTATGCCAATCTCCCTCTCCGAGCTGCTGCTAAGCATTTTATTAATACTAATCTCTTTCCTTCTTATAGGGATGAGAAAGCTTTTGATAAGTTTTTAAAAAATAGTGTATGCTTCTGCAAATTTTGTATTTAGAATTCTAAGCTGTCAAGCTCACATAGTGAAATTTATCCTGACCTCTTGTGAGAATATGAAGAATGTTTTAGCATTGATTGCCTATTGTGAGGAAAAATCTGCATTGCATATTGTGGTTTCTGTGTGCACATGACTCTACTGATGTCACTTCCAGGGTTGCTACCACTGGAACTAAAGCTCCCAGCAGATGTAAACAATGAAATGCTAAGTTCTCCCTTGGATAGAGGATTAGTTTTTGGATGTTCTGCTGCCGAGGTCTTTAAGTGTAATTAGAGGGAGAAGCTGATTCAAGGGATCTTTCAGATTTTTCAGCCCTTCTTTTCCACGTTTACCAACGGATTCTATCCATTGTCTAACTTTCAATAAAAATCAAAATAAACAGTCACAATCTGCCAGTAAACAGATGTTTACAAAGCAATGGTAGAGAGGTTCCAAAAAGAAAGAAGGATCCCTCAAAAGAAAGGACAGTCTAGTAAAGCTCTATGAGTAAGTGATGGACTTTCGTCCCTCCTACCACCCTGGCAGTCCTTTAATTCTTCCAGAAGTCAGAGCCTCTGGTTCTGTCTTTGGCAACAGCTTGTTTCAGACAGATGGGTTCTGAGAGAATGCAGATGGCAGTGTGAGTCTCTATCCTTTTAAGGGAATTAATTTTGTTCCATTAGACAAAACTCTTCTTTTCACTCCTGTCATTCAGCATATGTTGGCTCAGGAGGTGATAAAGAATGTCCCGCCTCCTCAGTTATGGGAAGGATTTTATTCAAGGATGTTTCTGATGCTAAAAAAAGAAGCCTCGTGGAGACCATTTCTGGACCTTTCCTTTCTGAACCAGTTTATGACACTGCCCAAGTTCGAAATGTTGTCACTTCACAACTTGCGACTCCTTTTTCCACATTTGAGTTTCCTAGTAAGCTTAGATTTAGAAGATGCATATTACCATATCCCAGTAGATCCAAATTTCAGGAGTTTCTTAAGGTTTTATGTGCCTGTATCATATTATCAATTCTCTGCTTTACCCTTTGGGTTACCTAGTGCTCCAAGGAAGTTCACAAAATGTCTAGCCCTGTAATAGCATACCTCAGACTGCAGAGTATTCAAACTGTCCTTATTTAGATGACTTGTATATCTATGCAGAGTCTTTTTCAAACTGTCAAGAATCATTCACTTTGGTAAGGAATCTCTAACACAGGCTGAGATTCCAAAAGAATATTCACAAGTCTTTTCTGACTCCATCTCACAATATCCTTTTTCTGGGGTGTCTGCTGTAAATCACAGTTCACAAAGCTTTTCTTCCACAGGAAAATATAGATCTGTAGTTGGAGCTATTGCTATGATTTCCACTCAGATGTTCACGTCCATAAGGGAATTCCTCTAAATGCTGGGTCTTATGGCTTCAATGCTACTTATGATTCCTCTTGCAAGACTCCACATGATAAAGGTACAATGGTACCTGAAATCTCTAGGGTACCTGTACCAACAACCATAGACCTCTCAAATTTTAATTCTAGGATTTTGTGAAAAGGAAGTGTATGTGCTGGAAATACCAAATCTCTCAGAATCCATGTTTTCCATTCTCACCTCCTGCTCAAGCAGACAGTAACAACTAGAGCCAGATCATGGTCAAATGGAGTTCTAGGCAGAATAATAGATAAGGGCCCTCTCAAAGGAGCCTCCTGCAGCAGCCCCTTCCCCAGCCATTCTACTGTTCCAGTACTTGGTTATTTCTCCCCAGTTATCACAAAACACTGTTCAGACCTTTCAATGTATATACTGTTTTCTTATTTACTTCTGCAGTGATTACAGATATTGAAGTTGGTGTTAAGTTAAAATTTTATAGCGCAGGAATCAATAGCAACTTGGTAAACAAAACAAAGTCTCAAAAACAAAAAAACAGACTTAGCATGAACAGTAAAATTCACTGCCTTTCAAACTCACATTCATTGAAACAGCATTAAATCCCACATTCAGAGAAAATGCATCTGACCAGTGGAGGATTAAGTTTACATTTGGGCAGTTTTCAAACGATAGGCTCCTTGCACACATTTTTAGGGCCATGCATACATGTATGTGTTCTTTGAGTTACCTTTCTGATTATATTAAATTATATTCCTTGTAGAGTACAGCAACAGTTGTTAGAATGTGTTTTAAATTTGTAGTTTTGAAAATTCTTCCAGTAATCAATGAAACAACATTTATGAACCAATAATGACGACACTAACAATTTTAGAAATTTTCAACCATAAAAAGCCACTCAAACTTCTGTCATTACAATCCACCAATATCAGTCAATATGCACATAGTAGAGATGTGCTGGTCTTCAAAGGATCAGCATGATCGACATGAAAGAATGCCAATGGTGCTGTGCAGGAATTTGTGTTGAGCCACGTCTGTTAAGATATTCATATATTATGTCAAAAGACAATTTTGCAGTAGAACAGTTTGATTGCTCTGAAGATTTAAGCATTTCTTGTATTTATCTATCTGAAGCTGTAAGCATTTCTTATAGCTATCTATCTATGGAAAATACATGTATGAAAGATCAATACAGAGATTCAGACACAGTACTCTTTTTACACATTCCATGCAGATGAGGTTATTACATGTGTATATGAGTGCGTTTGTGTGTGTGTGTGTGTGTGTGTGTGTGTGTGTGTGTGTGTGTGTGTGTGTGTGTGTGTGTGTTTCTGTGCAAGGAAGATGCCTAAAGGGGGCAGCAGCATGGAGAAGGAAAGAAAAGTTAAATAGTCTGCAGGTGGAAAATAAGAAGCTGGAGAAACATTTGTTCGATATGGAGTATCAGAATGCAGATAAAGATTCCTGTGTTCTGGATGATACAAATGAGAAGAGTTTAGCTGTCTCAGTGGAGAATGAATTAAGAGAATCTGTTGGAGTGGGGCAGATAACGGAGTCAGGAGGGCTTGCAGATGATGTTCTGGGCACAGTAATCAAGCAGGATGACCCAGTAGACAATTCTGCTGTTTCATGGAGAGAGAAGTCAAACCCCCTGTCCCACTTTCTGAATCCCACCTCAGTAGTCAACTAACCAGACTGTGCCCCCCCCCTGTTTGCATATTCCTGGCTCCACCACTGCCTATGTAGAAATATCTTATGTGTACTGACATTTTCTAGTGAGTATGCCATAGACTGGTTTTCCTCAGTTCCTCTCCTTTTTTTTTTATTGGCTAGTGATTGCAAAATGCGCCACTTAGTGCAAACATGGAAAAGAGAAAAATTAATGACATGTTTCGTGCAAAGCATGGCAGTGAGCAAACTGGACAACTGGCTCACCCAGGAAGTAGATAGGACCCTGTCAGCCAAAAACAGAAATCGGATGCATACAATTAGTACTATTGGGCATCACGCAAACCCACTAAGTCACATTGCATTGTGGTTAACAGCGAGATCTTAAGACTGATTAGTAAAATAGGGAATGTCATGCAATAGTCATGTGGCTACAGGTATAAGTGTAGGGCTCGAGGGCAAATGGTCCTGGATTCTAGAGCAGATTGTGCAACCTTTGTTTTATTCTTGTGACATAGCAGTTTGTAGCAATGAACTGCAACATAGACAATTGTTTTCACAACTTTCTTGTGGCAACAGGGGGAAAGTGAAGGTCTGCCAAACACATCGTCGTGAGTTCAAATACAGCATATCCCATACACCTTTACTGTTGTTCCACTTCCTATTATAGTCACTCTCACTTATAACACTTTACATAGTGGAAATGATATGGATTCTATATATTAGGGCTGAAACACTAGCACTTTGTCAGCTATGTATGTATATATCTATGTATCATCACATTCATCACATGTATAACTGTGGGTATACTGTGTAAGGTATTCCTGTAAGTATATTTCTACTATTTGGACTGGCATGGCCTTCACATTTGCCTAACACACGTAAACAACTGCCAGTACATCCAATAACCCTGAAATTACAACTACATTTATGTAATCCCTCACTGCTTGTCACTGTTGCGTGATGGTAAGTGGAGAGCAACAGTTTCAAACAGTGTGCGCACTCCCAGTAAACACAAAAACTGGATTTGATGAAAAGCATCAGTCTGCATTGCTCTAGATCTGTGGCAGACATGGCATGCATTTGTTGGGAAGGTGTCAGGCTTAGGGCACAGAAATGGGGTGTCCAGGAGCCCAAGAGTTTCACTAGACTTCTAGTTATAACACAGTGCCAGTCTTCTGCAGGGGGACTATTCTGGCTCACAGTATAAGTCAGTGGTTAGGGGTAGTTTAGCCTGGGTTGTATCCAGTGCCACTAGTATTCTGTTCACTGATGACCAATGTAGGCATCATTACAATGACCTACAGAGGAGGAAGAGGGATAAACTTGACCATTGGATCAAGGAGTTTATGACTACATACATCCCACACCTGTGTAAGTATCAACCACAGAGATAACTTGTAAGACTTAAAAAGCTGAATATAGGAAAGACTGGTATTTATAATGGTATTCTGTTCTATTCTCCTTTTCCCACAGCTGCCAAAAATTGTGAGGTCAATGTCTGAACCCATGGGGCTAGATTGGTGAGGATGAGGAAGCATTTGTTATGTATGCAGCAGAAGAGTAGTGTTATTGTAGTATTAAAAGTTAAAGATAGCTGTTTTGTTATTTTATAGAGCTGATTCTAATTGAGCATGCATATCTCAACTGTAAAAGCAAGTATTCATGCATTAGTCTTTAGCACAAACCGAGACAACAATATTAGACTTTAGTTAGAGTTTGTGGGTTCAAATACAATATGTATCAACTATATAATACTGTTAATTTTTCAATAATACTTAAATTTAAATTAAAACCTCTTTACCAGTGACACAAATGCCCTGCTTTAAACTGTAACCTGTATAATTGGAACGTGCATATGTGCAATATATGCACATGTCAAGGATTACTTGCTGCAATCAGTAGTACAGTGTGCATCTGTTAGGAGGTGGCAGTCTTAAATGTAAAAGTTTGACAGAGTCAAATAATTGTATTAATGCATTGTATGTCACATCTGGAGGTACTAGTCTTATCTATTTTTTCTCTCACACCCAACTTTTATCTCTCATTTTTTTATTTTATTTTTATTTTATTTCCTATTATTTATAATAAAATAAGTCTGTGTAATTATTTTTTATTTCATTTTATATTTTTTATTTTATTGTAAAGTTAGTTTCTATTTTATTTTTATTTTCTTTTATTTTTTTATATTCTTTTTTTAATTTTATGAGTCATCAAAATGTGTCCATGTCATCCATGTGTACCATATCACTGAATGCTCCAGAACACAGCAGGGTAGGCCTGCCCCACAGGATCCACCCTGCCCCCCTCCAACTGCTCTGGCACCACTGCCTAGCATATCCAGGAATCAACCTGGCAGCACCGTGTCTGCTGCCCCTACACTAGCTTACCCCCTCAAGTAGTCCTGCCTTGGAAGCTGGTCCAGTGGTTCCCTCCACGAGCAGTGGCATAGGTGGGGATTTTATTACCCCCACCGAGTTGCCAGGAATGGTGTGTAAGGTTGTGTGTCACACTGTTGGTACACACCAATGCTAGCTGTAGAGGCTGCTCTCTCTCATATTATATAGTACCAGGAGGAAGAGGAGGAGAAGGAGGCATCAAGCACTCAAGCCATTGGTGGAGTGAGGAGATGGTGATGACAGTCCAGTGAGTGATGACTCGATACTCACTGTCACCCAGCTTGATGAACATGGGTTCAGGATGTCCTCACCCTCAACCCAATCAGGGTGTCTTCCAGCCTTTTCTGTCCATCACCATCCCTGTCTCCTGTTTGGTTTGTCTTGCTGGCTGCAATTGCTTCACCACCTACCCACCTTATCTGACCCTGACATTCCCATCTCTGTTTTCAAAAAAAAAAATAAATAAAAAATGGTCACCCGTCCCACAAAAAAAAAAAAAAAAAGTCCTATACATAGCTATTCATTTTGCACACATGTCTTTTTGACTCACTTGATTTGGTCCAGTTGGCTATACAGCATAATTGCGCTGTGGTCACCTCTCTCTCTGGAAGAGACAGCCCAAATCCAGTTAATATTTTCAACATATCTTCACTTTACGCTGTTAAAACATGGATAGCTATGGTTCTTTTCTTTCTCCCTCCTTCACATCACTGCCCTCCTTTCCCTTTGTTCTTTACCCTGCTCGATCCCCATTTCACCACCGTCCTATCTAACTATTTAACCTCTTTAAGCTCTTTCTGAGCAAAGGTGTGCATCATGCAGCAATGGGGAATGGTGGCAATGTAGTTACATGTATTGTATATAGTGGCACTGTATTAGATATACCTGTATTTAAACTGAGTACCATCTGGTCCCAACAAGGAATGTATCAATGCATTAACGCATGGTGCCACAGAGGCAGTTGAGCAGCAGATGTACTTCACAGACCTGATAACAACTGTCAGACTTTAACAATTTGGCTCACATTTTCTCACTGCTTGCCTATGTGCAAATATGTCTCTCTCTCATGGCTATGCACTATGGTAACCATTGCACAAACCGCTGCTCACCACGCTATGGAAATGTACATATTATGCTCTGTTACTGCTGTTTACTGTCCATTCCCTGTGTATGAAATTAAATTACACATGTAAAAATTACAAACTGAGGGCTCTTTCTAACAATATGTCACATACATACATACATACATCTGTTGCCACTCCCACAAGCACTGCAACCCTGGTATCTCATTACTTTATCCACACATATATCAACCACAGTGCAAAATGTAATATCAAATATTGTCTGTTATGCAATGCACATCAATCTGGTAACATGCAGAACTATAACTATTGACCCATATACCTAAAAATACTTATCTGCAAGGTTAAGGAAGTACTCAGCATGGGCCACATTCACAGGGACATAGGTGACCTTCAACATACTTGACCCTACCCATTTTGTTTTTTGTCAAATATAGATCTTGCTTACTGATCCTTGTGAATTTCTTGGATACTGACCCCACAGAGCTGGGTGAAGGATAACAGGACATACTGCCTATGTTGACTTATCCAAGACCTTTGACACTATCTATGTGTCATAGTGAAGATCTCCCATGTGGGAATTAAACTGTATAGTAGTACAGGGATAGCCAACTGGCTCACTGACATAACACAAATTCTCAAAATTGAGGACTGCATCTCCACTATTAGCCAATTACCATTAGAATGCCAAAGGAATCTGTGCTGGGCCTTCTACTGTTTGCAAACTACTTCCTTGAAATGCAGACAATGGTAGATGACCTGTGGTTTACCAAGTTTATAGATGACTGGTAACTGGATGCACTAATATAGAGTCCCCCAATGATGGTAACATATTATGAAAGGGGCTGCCACACAAAAATGATTGGTGCCAAACTCACAGACTGAATCTTAAACCACATAATGCCTCATTGTCCCTTTTGGCAATGAAATAGCTGTGCTAATTATGATATACATAGCACCCCTCTAAGTTCAAAGTATTGTGACACTTGGCAACACATGTTGCTAGCAATATACTCTTTCATCACTATGTGTCATTAGTGGTGACACGCATTCTACATTGTGCACATCATACATATTGACATCACATCCAAGACCAGGGTGGTCATACCTCTGCTGTAATCTATCCTTATCAGACCACATATTGAGTACAATGCTCCCTTCTGTCTGTACCTCACCAGACAGCTTCAGCAATTCCAGAAAACACAGGGTTGTGCTTGGGAGACTCCAGGGCCTGCAAAAATGACATACATGGAAAGACTGAAAGACCTGTTAGTGTACTCAGTATCATGCAGGCTGCTGAGAGGAGACCTATGCCTGCCCTACAGAGCAGTCTCAGATCCTGTCTTACTGAAAATGCTGGACATCTGCAAATCAAATGGGACAAGAATAACTTGACCCAGGGTCCTCAACCTAGCCTTTGACATAAACAGAACATGCTGGGGAGACAGCTATATCCATACTGGTACAGGTTAATTCACCAACTTTAACATGATGTGTTCTGTCAGTGAGCCAGTTGGTAACCCATCAACTGATGTAGGGGTTAATCCCCAGCTTGGAGATTTTCTCAATGATACCTGCATGACGGAATGTGTCAAAACTCTAGGCCAGATCATGGTAGGCAGTATGCACTGTCTTACCTTTATCCAGGCCAATCACATGGAATCAATGGGCTGTGACAACTTCACAGATCACCTGTGACATGACTCAGCACATACACCTTCCGGATGTGGTTGAATACAGAGTTCAGCATGCCCTCCACATGGACTATGTTCCCATATAAGGGTGTATATCAACATGCATCCACCTGAGTTGTGGGGACAGCACATGATGCATTCATGTATAGAGACTTCCAGACTCTCCTTGACTGTGACGTAGACCAATATGTCATTATGGACCTCTTCTACGTGTACACATGTAGTAACATTCCAGGTGTGTGCAACAGACCTTTGTGAGTTGTTAATGGTACATAAAGTCCATTACATCTGATAGATGTTCTCAAAGAGGTCATTGAGGGCATGCATGATGACAACAGTACTATCTTGTGGAACTTGACCAGGTCAAGGCATTTGGCACAAATTCACACTGAGGTATTTAATCAAGACTGTCATATGTGGCCATAAACAGCTATATGACCAAATGAGTACACCAGTGTATGGCATAACATGGCATCTAACTATGCTGAAATATGTGATTTGACCTATATCTCAGGTCCAGCAATCAAGTAGGTACATCAGGGGTATCTGTTAGGCCCTTTACTGTCCATTAGCTAAGTAATGGACATCACAGATGACATGCACATGCTGTGTCCAAACAGCTGCCTGAAGGACTGCAGATTTTGGGCAATCATTGACTCCAACTGTAATATTAGTATAATACAGACAGTATCAACACATGCCAGAAACTGCTGCTACAGCTATGATGACACCTGCATTGAGAAGAAACATGAAGGGATTTGTTGACTCAGGAAACAAGCACACCACCCAGGTAAAATGTGGAAATCACACCCTATAATCAGACCAATACGTATGGGACCCATGTCATGAGGCAAATGGTAAGTGGTTCCTCCACCAGCATGTGGTCACAGTGCTGACTACTCCTTTGAATGTAACACAAGTAACACAAGTAGTGAGTACATGAAGGACATGCACACCAGAGGCCATAACACCTTCAGCCATCATCACACCAATAACTGTGTACAATGCAACGTTCTTCACGTACCTCTCTACACATCTTCCAGTGATGTGTAACTGAAGTCTACCACCTTTGTCACAGTGTGCTGTCACACAGCTTATTGGTCATACCTAGGTATTCTTTCTGTGGAATATACATGACTGTCTGATGGTGAAAAACACCAATCAGGTTGTTACACCAGATTCCTGCATGCTACCTGTTCTGCTTATGCACACACTACATATATACGTTTGACAATATTAATGGCATGTGCATCATTCATGACAGTGTGGATTTTTCCTTATATACATGCCATACACACAAGACAACTAGCCTGCATTGCCCATATTGTCACTTACAGGTATAACAGTGTCCCTCCTAACAACTCTTGCAGATATTACAGTGCCAGGACAGTGTGCAAAGTTACGCTCATAGAGCATGGATATATCATAACAGTTGTTCAAGTGTGTCTGTGTGTGCGTGTGTGTGTGTGTGTGTGTGTGTGTGTGTGTGTGTGTGTGTGTGTGTGTGTGTGTGTGTGTGTGTGTGTGTGTGTGTACAGGCTCATCTCTTATCACTCCACATCACTTTTAATTTCAAGTTGTCTTCTGATGATACCAGAACATGAATCACACCAACTTCCTTTAGTCCCATATTCATATAGACCTGTATTAGTTATTAACATTTATAAGCAGCTAACCTTGTGATCCATGTAATGTAGATAATCTAATGCCATAGATTTCTGAGGTGAAATATTGTTATAATATTCTGAACCATGATACCATGCTGTTGGTCAACCACTATGCCATTTGACTCTATACTTTATTCAAATATTATTCACAGTTGTTCTTTCCTCATATTTTTTATATTCCATTATTTCATTTTTCAGTTAATGCTAGCATTTTATGAAGAAACACACATGCCTTCTTTTTACTTCATCATGAGTCATTGACATGTAAGACCCTAACTTAGGAAGACTTTAGTCTATACCTGAATTTAGAATGCAGGAGAATGGCCTACTACATTGTGAATACTAAGCACATTTTCAAACATCTGAGTTAATTCTTCGTTAAAATAATGAGCACATCTCTGCCCAGAATAAAGACATATTTCCCTAGCCATAAATTTATTGTTCACTTCATATTGCCATCAGTGCCTCTAAAAATGGCAGAATGCATATTCCCTTAACTTGAAAAGGATAATTTAATTCTCTATGAGCAGTACAGGAATAATGACTATATTCCATTTGTCAAACTAATCTTGTCTAATTTCAGCATGGGAGCAGATTATAGTGCATATTAAATGTAATAATCACTGTATGCTAGGCGGAACTCACTGTATTAATCTACTACTTGCAGATAATAAGAGCATTACATTTAAAGAATATTTTTCTACCAGACCTAGAATAGGGATTTGTGATGCGCTTTTCTATGTAATGCCAAATCTTGATAAAGATGCAATTCAAATAACAAGTAATAATTAGATTAAGCCTTCTGCTGCCTTCAGTATACACACTGTAGCATGATGTGATCCTTTTTTGGACAGAAGGAAAGTGAGTAATTTTTTAATCCATCTTAATGCAATGTTTTAGTTATCTATAAATGAAAATACATTAAAATGTTAAGTTGCTCTGCTTCATTATGAGCAAAGTGTGAGAACTTATGATATAACTGAAGGGGAACTAATTTGCAATTGAAAAGAAGGCAGGCATGATAAAATAACTAAAAGGAAAAGAATGCAATGATTTGATGTCATAGGTGTGCTCGTAGATATATTAGATATTATTTTGTTTCTTTGATTGTTGTTTTCTTAAAGATATGGCAGACATGAACAACCATCTAGTAGTTTCAAATTTAAAAAGTGTTAGACAAACCTTATGTTTTAAAATATATCCTTTATTGTTGTACGTCTGAGACATAAAAGTTCTCTTGTTTATGTATATCATGATGTATAGTTTTTTTTGTATATATATATATATATATATATATATATATATATATATATATATATATGTGTGTGTGTGTGTGTGTGTGTATGTGTGTGTGTGTGTGTGTGTGTGCTTCTGTGTGTCTGCATGCATGTCTGTGTGTGTGCGTCTAAGCACACACGCACACACACACACACACACACACACACACACACACACACACACACACACACACACACACACACACACACACACACACACACACATGTTAGGAAGAAGGTTTTTAATGTGTTCAGTTTATTTCTGATACTGCTGGCAATTAGAAGTGAGAAGTGCTGTTGCTGCATTGAGTGTTCAAGTTGATTACAAGTAGTTTTGCCCCCTGCACCTCTTTACTAAAGTGTGGTAACACTAACCCTAATCCCACCCTTGTTTTGCCACTAATCACAACTCTATACCTTATTTTACAAAATACCACTTTCCTACCTCTAACATTAAATAAGACACTCAAACATACATCACATATAGCAACATAAAAAGACATTATACAGTAACCAAGTTCCATGCATGGAGGGCCTAGATCTTACTCTACATTTCATATGCAAACACTTGTAGACATATTCTCACCCTTAATGCATGCTGAAACTTTTGCATAATCTCAAACTTTTGAACTTCCTCCTTTCAACATATAAAGTTCTCAGCATATCATGCATCTATTTCCATACCCAAATATCAAACAATTCACGTTTCTACACACAGAATAACACTCATATAGATAACACACACACATATATATATATGTAAATCTATATATATATATATATATATATATATATAGAGAGAGAGAGAGAGAGAGAGATACAGCTATAGATATAGATTTTTTTACAGTATTTCAGCACGTCTCTGGATTGTACTGCAGTGCTCCCCACATGTATCTAGGCACTGGAATGTAGAATTTGCAAATTACAGGAAGGATTTTGTGAGTGCTGAAAATATGGAATGCACAAATGACTGAATGCACATTTCTGAGAATTTCATAATGTTTAATTAAACAGCGAAATTCAATAAAGCCTACACAGTATCACACCATTTTGGATTCAGTAAGTGGTGCAGACCACTGTGCAAACAAGGTAAACACTATGATGTGCTAATTAAAGCATAAGCAGCTGTACTGTATGCTAATAAACCAATACAACACAGAGGAGCTATTCAACAAGTTGTAAAGCAACTGTGTAGACTCAGTGCTGGTTTTCCCTACGAATTCCAAAACATATTGCAATACAACCATGGAAACTATGCTACACAGAAAGAATGTTAGGGGCTGTTGTTGTTTTAATTCATTTTATATGTGCACATACCTCTCACGTGAACCTCATTACGAGGAACGTACCTCATTTGGGGTCTTAAAAAGGTCATATTCCTCAAAGTTCCTCAATGTTCCACATTGAAGGACTCTGTTACACATTCAGTGTTAGGAATTTATTTAAGTGAAATCCATGGTAAATAGAAATGAATCATATTAATTCATTAAAAGATCTTCTTTATAAATAAAACCAGTGTATTTTAACCATCCTATGGCCTTCCTAGTTGAAGTTGTGAGTAAGCCATTAGTATGTGTTCCACATTTTGTCCATTTGTTCCACATTATGAGGGCAAGTGTTCCTAATTTTGGAGATGGAAGGTTGAGAGCTATGTATGTGCAATAGGCTGAAGTCTATGCTGCTGCTGCTAATAGGCCAAGGCCATGAAGGAGAAGAGGTTTTCAGACCCCAGGTAACTTTTGATAACCTACATGATGTGGAAATTGTAGAGCACTACAGGGTAGACAGAGACACATTACAGGAAATCTGCAACCTCTGTCATCCTCAACCAGAGCCAGGGCAAACCAAGGAGTACCTATCCCAGTGGAGACAAAGGTATGCATAGCACTTAGGATCTTAGCTACAGGTATCTTTCAGAGATGAACAGGGGGTATGCTGGTGGTGTCAAAGTCATCAGCATCCAGGATCCTCCATCAATTCCTGAATGCTATGCTCCAAAATTCCAGTGAACACATATATTTCCCTGTACTCCTGAGCATAGGGCCAGAAATATGCAGGAGAACTACCCTGTAGCACACTACCCTGAATTACTGGGTGCCATAGATTGTAAACATATAGAAGTTAAGGCACCACCCGGGGAACAGGGAAGGCTCTACATAAACAGAAAGGGTTTTCACTCTATTAACTGCTAAGTTGTGTGTAATGCCAAGAAATAATCCTGAATATGTGTGCTGGCAACCCTGGCAGTTACCATAACTCACATATGTGGCACAACTCCCAACTGTATCAGATGTTCAGCAGGGGAGGATATCCCACATGGTCATTTACTGGGGGATGCAGGTTATCCACTGGAACCATAGCTGATGACACCCATCAGAAATACACACAGGCATCCACTAAAGAACATGATAATTAGGCAACTCTCAAACCAGAAATATCATAGAGTGTGTGTTTGGGCTGCTGAAGTTGCAGTTCCAGTGCCTAGATACATGTGGGGAACACCGCAGTAAAATCCACAGACATGTACTGAAATAGTCACAGTATGTGCCATGCTACACAACATCATCCTGAGAAAACAGCTTCTGCAGGATCAGCAAGGGGAAGAAGCTCCCATCCCACTACAAATGCCAAGGTCACCACAGCCAAAAGTAGGTGAGGAGTAAGTGGGGGAACCACCAAGCTGCTGTGGGTGTAGTCAGATGTAGGCATGCTCAATATGCCCTCTCTTTGGCTATTTGACAATGTATAGCACACTCACTCACCACCTAAGAGCCTAAAACCTTCCTCCTGTGCACATACATATATTAACTTTGATGCCAGGTAACTCTCACAACCTTTACCTCCCCATGAATTGGCTGTTTACTACTTGCATCAGTCCTGAACTAAAACTGTTGCATATACTTCATTTACAAGGTAAGTATTGAACCCGGAGTATATTGTGTAATAATATAAATGACTGGTATATCCTTGTATTTCATTACTTGTTACTGTAAGCAAGTAAAAGTTGGAAGATTTGTACAAAAATTACCTTAATGTGTGAGAGTAGAGACTTATTTGACTTATATGTCTCCGTTATTAAGAAGTAGGCGTCAGGCATCAAAGATTCACACAGTCATACCTTTCAAAAGTACTGATGATCACTGCATGCCCTCAGTTTAGCACCATAAATTTGTACTGGAAAATCACTAAAGAGAGAAGTTAGAAAGTAATGATACACATTGTTGTTTCAGACTTCACAACCCTCACAAGATCATTCATAAAAAGTTGGGAAATTTTGTGCTATCAACTGTCTAGCTTTTGAAGGCCAAACAAAGCCAAAGGTACAATTACCAGTTCAACATCATAAGTGCAGACATACTAAGCACTAAGTCAGCTATGCACCCTGAACATCAGACACACATCCCTGAATCCAAAAGGTAGAAAACAGGGATATGGCACAGTTATCATCACTTGCACAGGGTGTTGTTTGCAGGGCAGGAAGCCTAGGCTGACACAAAAAGTCAGTGAGTATCTGTCAGTAAGAAAGAAAAGAAGGCAGACATGTGGATAAACCAACAAATGGTCATTGAAACAAAATGAGTAACTGTTGTATGTGTCTGTAGGGGTCTTCCAGGTGAAATTGGTGTGTGAGTGTCTGCATGAATACAGCTAAGCTCTGCTCTAGCTCTACTTCTTGGTATGTTGGACAGGTGTGAACTGTGCATGGTAGAGGTGCCAGTTCATCATTGCCATCCCCGACCTTGAGAACTGGCTTTTCCAGGAGTTGCACTGGCATGTCCACACCCACAGTCAGATGCACTGCTGCTGTCTGAACATGACTGATGTCTGCTGGATGAGGACCCTTCATGAGGATAGCCAGGACCATGACCCCACAGCCTGCCATGTCTGGGTATGGCAGCCCACCCACTGATGGAGCAGTGGAAATACTGCTACTATGAGAGCGTGATTGGGCACAGCTACATTGGCTAACAGTAGATGATGTGGCTGACCTACACCCATGAGAATGCCATTCTCCACCCAGCAGATGTTCCATCACAGACACCCCTCATTCCATCACAGGCACCCCCCAAGTCAACATGTCATTTATCCAATCCATTGAATCAGCAACATGGTGGAGGCAATCACGCATGTCAGCCTGTGCCCCATCTACAACCATAAGCCTTTTTCTGGAGTATCTATGTGAATGTGCCTTTAATTCCATGAAGGTCTTAAACATACATTGGGTGGCAAAGGAAGAGACACCTGGATCTGGTGGAGGAGGGACCAAAGGTCTCCTCCGAGCACTCCTAACAACCCTCCTGTGTGGCACCTCACCCACATTTGACTATGGCCAGAGTCAACAGGCACTGAAGCTGCAGTAACCACATTTTCCTGACAATGGTCTCACCCTCCACCAGTCCAATATCTGACGGCTCACTGGAATGGGTAGGTGTAGGCCTACTGGCTGTGTCCAATGGAATTTCAAGGGATGGCTGTATGTCAACCTCAGTGTCAGATGTAACCTCTGCACCCCCTAACTTTGCCTCTCTTTGGCCAGCATCCCTGTCAGAGTCTGCTGATACACTGACATCAGGTGGTAGAAGTCCCACACTTCCACTGTCAGGATTACCTGTTATAAAAAGCAACAAACGCAGGCACAATTATTACCTAAACTATTATACTCCAATATATGCTAACAAAACAACAGTGCTGCCACTATTAGACAGTATAGTAAAATGTACAACAGTCCTGACATCAACATCAAACACTAAAATATTTCTTTAAATTGCTTATCAGTACTGACATAAAAATGTTTAGTTTACCATCGGCAGATGACATTATCCTCTGCAAGCCAGATGTTCCTAAAAGAAGTTAAGCAAAAGGTAAGGGCAGCATCATCACAATTAACAGTAACACAGGGAGTAATACCTTTACCCCTTTATATGTCCATTAACTATACTTTCAACCAGAACTTGGAGGAGAACTCCAACCTAAGCTAAGTCAATCAGAATGTGTTACCTGTAGCATTCTTCAACACCCCCCTCAAAAAAAAATCTTCTGACACAGAAGTAAAGCATTGATTTCAATTGTTTCAATATACAACAGTATTTAACCACTGAGATTCCAAAGCCTACTTGAATGCTCCCCTGGGACAGGCTTGCTGTCTCTGAAAATGTTGCACTGATGTCGAGGACATGCTGTTCTGCACTTTCCTGGGAACTGTCTGGATCCCTGACAGTGGACAGGAACTCTTCATATAGTGTTAGTGGTGGCTCTATAGCAGACTGTCCCCCAGTACCCACCCGATCACAGCCCATTGCAGCTGCTCTCCTCCGTGCAGATGTGATCATGTCAGTGGCCTTAAGGCGCACCTGCTAATATGTCCTGCCTTGGCCACCCACGGCATTAACATCATCCACAATATGTCATCAAATCTGCATTCTGTGTGCCATATCTCCCCATCTCCTTTCAAGCAGGAAGGCACCATGTTGCCTAAAAGCATCGACAATCACTTGATTTTCAGCATCAGTGAAAGATGGTTGTCAAGGATTGAGATACCTGGGTGGCATAGTGCTAGGTGCCCTAAAAGAGAACAGAAGGATAAAAAACATAAGTATCACATAACTACAAAATAACTCTTCCCAGATAAAACAGAAAATGTTCCATCTCAGTATTATCCACTAGAGAAACATAAAACAATCTAGAGATCTGAAAGATGAACAATAGTCTGGATGCAAAAAAAAGGACAATAGCAACATATCCTTGTTTGTGCCATAACAGAAATGAAACTTTACTCCCCCCCCCCCCCCAAAAAAAAAAAAAGGTGCATGACATGACACATTTTGCTAACAAACCATCTTTGAAATGCTAAAAGTGCTGTCAAATGAACTGTCCCTGAAGCACATGTACATATTTATCACAAATCATTCAATTTTAAGGTATTGGCAATCACTTATACCTGTGAAATGCCTTGACAAATATGCCCATGCCATCAGTACACTTCTAAGTAATGCATACAGATAAAAGTATAAAAGCCTTTGCTTCAGATTTTTCTTAATTGCATTCCAGTATATGCAGTATGTAGCTAACAAAATGCAAGCATACATTCTTAAGTTCAGTAATCCTCTGTGCAGATATATCCCAAAGTATTAGCCTCTGTTCAGTTTTCTCCATGTAAACAAGTCTCCTCACCTTCAGATTGCCTAGCTACACAGTTGTCTTTTTATATGGTATAGATTCAGGACTGTTAGTACAGTGAAGATGCAAATGAGATATAAACTGATTAGAACGGCTGAATCCCAAATAACTGGCACCATTTATAAGATGTAAATGTAGGGCAGGAACTCCTTCACTGTTTGTTTTAATGGATTGGAACTGTGACTGATTACTGGTTGGGAGAAGAAAAAACACAACAGCACTGCAGGCTGCCCTACATCAAGTGGGTGTGTCAAGTTAGACTTATGAAGTGTTAGATGTTTCAAAAATTTCCAGCTTTACTCCGTAGCATATCGCCTACCCAGAGGTGATCTCTGCCTAACATATAAAGCTATGTCAAACCCAGAACTGTTGGACATGATACGCCTAAAGAAATCCCAATCCCTCTGAGATACATGCTGTAGGGACCTAAACCTTGCCACCACAATAAACAGGACATGCTGGAGGGATAGAGTCCTGTCCCAGGGATTCCCCATACTCTGGAACAAGCTACCCATCTATGTCAAGCAAAGTTCCTCATTAGCACTCTTCAAGAAAAATCTTGATAAGTGGATGGGAAATAGGAAATACACCCCGGGGATCACTTTGGTGGCTCTGCTTGACAGGGGCACAGGAAAATAACTTTCTTGGGTGGTGTAAGCCAGGAAACCTTATTGGCTAGGCTTGCTTAGACCCTTGGGCCGATAGCCTAGTACCTACCTATGAACCTATGTAAGGTTGTAAATGGAAATAAGCAGCACACGATTCACAGGTTGTAGTCATTAACATCCAACCACCGCTTCATTTGTTGGCAAATGCATATGATGTTATTTCCAGTTACTGGTCAGATAAGTGAAGAATTATCAGCAAATACAGAGAGGTTAGACAGAGCTGTATATCTGTAAGCAATAATCATAACTTGTAGTGTGATCATTTAGTGCACTACATCCAAAAATACTAAATGTACAAATTACAGTTGTAGATTTATATTACTGTAGATGATGTTGCAGTTAGTTGTGTGCAGAATGATTTCAGTTCATTAATGCAAAGCTGTTTGTGTAGCAAAGAGCGATAAGGCACCTTTCCTGTGTTCTAAAGGTTCATTGGAGTGAGAGTTCAAATACCAATCTATGTAGAAATATCTCACGTGAACCAATATTTTCTAATGTGTATATCATAGACTGATTTTCCTCATTTCAACTACTCATCTCTTTTTTTTCCTTGACTTTCTTATATTTTTTTTAAAAAAAAATTGGGGGGGGTGGAACAGTGTTTGCGAGATGTGGTTCTTAGTACACTTACAGGAACAGAGGAAATGAATGTCAGGTTTGGCTGTGCTTATCTCATTTGCACAAAGCACAGCAGTGTGCAAACTGGACAACCAGACCACCAGGAAGCAAACAGGACCCAGAAAGACAAAAATAGAAACTGGATACATTCAATTAATTCTACTGGGTACCTTGCAAACCTGCTAAGTGGCATTGCAAGGCAGTTAACACAGAGACCTTAAGAATGATTATTAAATTAGGGAATGTCATATAACTAATCCTGTGGCAGCAGGTGTGGAGGGCTGGACTACATTTGGACCTGAGTTCTAGTACAGGGAGTGCAACTTTTTTTTACTGTTGTGACAGTGCAGTTTATAGCAATCAACTGAAACAAACACAAGTATCACTTCAACTTTCTTGTGGCAACACGTCTATATGCAGGACTGCCATACACATGATCTGGCATTCTAATACAGGATATACCATACACTTTTACTGTTGTTCCACTTCCCATTATATTCAATCTCACTTATAACACTTTAGATAGAGGAGCTGATATCAATTATATATATGAGGGATCAGACATCATTATTGTGTTTTTAGATATATAATTGAGGGTATACAGTGTATTATATTTCTGTAAGTATAATTCTGCTATCTGGACTTGCGTTTGCCTAAGACACACACACACCACTGGATCTATATCCAATAACC
This sequence comes from Protopterus annectens, assembly GCF_019279795.1. Lineage (NCBI taxonomy): Eukaryota > Metazoa > Chordata > Ceratodontiformes > Protopteridae > Protopterus > Protopterus annectens. The sequence goes on from NC_056728.1 coordinate 1,907,699,467, forward strand.
TTGTCAGGTCTCATGCATTCATGTGCAACAGCTCAAACTGTCGCCTGTACTTACGCATGATTCCTGACTATGTCTGACCAGTGCTACTTCTGTGGCAAAGATGTAAAAAACAAAGCTCAATTTTATCATTATATAAAGGTAAAAAACAAATGTGTCAGGTCATTACATTTGTGCTCCCAGTGCATATCTGCAAACCTAACTCACCTAACAATTACCTTCCAATTTCCAATATATATTTCCAGGCTACATCAGTAGACACCCCTCAAACTAAGGCCAAGTGTCAGATTAACCTTCCAACTGCAATGTTTAATTTCTCACTGCTTGGCACGGCTGCTGTCCACTTATCATTTGTGCAAACATGTTGACCGGGTGTGCACACTCGCAGTAAAAGTGATAACTAGAATTGGCAAGAAAGCATCAGTTACCACTGGTCTAGGTCTACTGGTAGACATGGCTGGCATTAGTGGTAAAGGTGCCAGGTTTAGTGCACAGAGGTGGGGTGTCTAGGTGTCCAGAATATTTATTGGACTCCTTGTAAAACACCATAGATAAACACTTCTGCAGGGGACTATTCTGGCTCCCAGTATAAGTCTGAGGTGTGGAATAGTTTAGTATCCAGTGCGACTGGTATCCCACACTCTGGACAGCAATGTAGACTTCATTTCAATTACTTCCAGAGGAGAAAAAGGGATAAGATCAACTGTTGGTTGGAGGAATTTAGGACTGTGGACATCCCACAGCTGTATTATTATCAACTAAAGAGAGTACTTGCAAGACTTAGAAAGTTTAATATAGGTAAGACTGGTATGCATAATGCTTGTCTGTTCTTTGCTGTTCTTTCCCTGGCTCCCAGGGGTTGGGAGTTCAATGTCCGTGCCTATAAAGCTAGACTGGAGAGTCTGAGGGAAGCAAGTGGCATGTATGTAACAGAAGAAAAGTGTTATTGTAGCATTAAAAGTTAAAGACAGCTTTTTTGGTACTTTATAGTTTTATAAAATTGAGCATGCATATCCCAACTGTAAAACAAGTATGCATGCATTAGTCTGTAGCATAAACCGATAGTAGGAGTCCAATATTTGAATTTAGTTTGTGGTTGTAGGTACGAATACCACAATTCACAACTATACCATACTGTTATTTCTTCAATAATATTTACATTAAATTAAAAACTCTATTTCAGTGGCACAAATGCCCTGCTGTAAACTGTAATTGGTATAACTGGAATATGCATCTCTGCAGTATATGCACATTTCAGGGATTACTTGCAGCAATCGGTAGTACTGTGTGTATCGGTAGGACATGTACTTAAATGTAAAACCTAAGATAAAAGGGTCGTATAATTGTATTAATGCATTGTATGTCACATATGATGGTACTAGTTTTATCTCTTTTTTTCTCTCACCCCAAATCTTCTCTCTCTTTTTTATTTTCTTTATTATTTTCTTTTTCTTTTTTAATTTTATTATTTTATTTTATTATTTTTTAATTTTATTTTTTATTTTTATGTGTCATCATAATGTGTCCATGTCACACATGTCTACCAAATCACTGAATGCTCCACAGCACAGTGAGGCAGACCAGCCCTACTGAATCAGCCTGTCCCCACTCCACTAGCTCCAGCACCAATACCAAGCATGTCTGGGAGCCAACCTGGCAGTACTGCCTCTAATGTCCCGGCACTACCTGTGCCCTCAGGTAGTCCTATCCTGGAGGCTGCTCCAGTGGTACCCTCTAGGAGCAGTGGCAGAGGTGGAAATTTCATCACCTACAAGTTGTAAGGGATGATGCATAGGATTCTGCACCGCACCATTAATGCATGCTTACACTGGATGGAGAAGCTGCTGTCCCTCATGTTCCATAGGAGGAGGGGGAAGAGACATCAAGCACTCCAGCCACCAGTGGAGTAAGGTGACAATGATGACAGTCCAGTGGTTGAGCACTCAATTTTCACTGTATTCAAGCTTAATGGTCATGGGCATGAGTTGTCCCTTCCTCACCACAGTCATGGTGTTCCCAGAACCTTTTATATCCATCACTATCCCTGTCTCTTGTTTTGTTTGGCTCATCTGTGTGCAATTGCTTCCTCACCTACACAATTTACCAGATCCAGATGTACCTACATCCCTTCACCAACATTCCAGTCTTCCTGAAATAAAAAATAAATGGGCACCTGCCCCACAAAAAAAAAAAAATGTTCTGTACATATCTCTCTATTTCACACGTGTCTTCTTGGTGCACTTGATTCAATCCAAATGACTCTACAAAATGATTGTGTTGTGGTCACCCCACTTTGTGAAGGTGACTGTCCAAACTCAGTTAACATTCTGCACATATTTTCAGTTTAGACTGTTAAAGAAATGGATAGGTATGATTCTTTCTTACCTCGCTTTTGCACATTCCTGTACTGCTTTCCCTTTGTACTTCCCTCTCCTTGCTCCCCATTTCACCACTTTCCTATCTATCCCATTTTCTCCACTTTAATCTAGTCAAAAAATAGAATCACACACAACACACATAAGTAACAGAAAAAAACAATGGATACCTTCACTTTTTGGGATCCATGTGTGTGTAGACATGTGCATCATGCACCAATGCACAGTGACATCAGTGGAGGCAAAATGCTGCATTTTCCTCTGCACAGTGCCACTTAAACCCACTGCACTATTCCAACACACAGCAATGCATGTACTATAGAGAATGCATATCATTGCATTAAAATGTTTATTTAAAAGCATTTGAAAGTATTAGACACACCTGGATTTGAATCCAGTATCATCTGGACTCAAAAAGAAATGCATTAGTGCATTCAGCCCTGCTGCCACAAAGTCAGTTAAGCAGCAGGTGTGTTTCAAACACTCAATAAAAAACTCTCAGACTTTAGCAATGCAGCTCACATTTGTACACTACTTAGCTATGCACAAACATAAATAGTACTGGAAATGTGTATTGCTATTTACTGTCCATTTCCTGTCTATTATATGAAATTGCATGTGGAAACATAAACTGAAGGCCATATCAAGCAATATGTCACATATTTACAATACAGCTATGAATTGCCTCCACCCCAAGCACTGCAACCCTGGTGCCTTAGTACTTTTTTTCCACACACATATATTACCTACAATACAGAAATTAATATTCAGTAGTGTGTGATATTCAATGCACATTTATCTGGTAACATGCAGAACTAGAACTGTTGACCCATGAGCCTAAAAAGCCTTATCTGCAATGCTAGGGAAGGAATCATCATGAACCTTATCCACAGGGATATAAGTGACCTTCAACACACTTGACTCAACCCATGTTGGTTCTGGCAAGGCTAGATCTAGATTATTAAACCTAGTGGGCTTATTTGATACTGACCCCAAAGACCTGGATGAGGGATAACAGGAAATACTGCCTATGATGAATGATCCAATGTCTTTGATGCTATTCCCCATTCATGTATTATAGAAAAAACTCACATCTGGGAATTAACCCATACATTAGTAGATGGATAGTCAACTGGCTCACCAAAACAAGACACACTGTCAAAGTTGAGGACTGCACCTCTACCACTAGACCACTTACCAGTGGAATACCACAAGGATCTTGCTGGGTCTTCAACTGTTTGGAAAGTATTTCTATTAAGCCCAGGCAAAGGTAGATGGCCAGTGGTTTACCAAGTTTGCAGATTACTTTTAACTGGGCACAGTCATATAGAGTCCCCCAATGATGGTAACATATTCCAGAAGGGGCTGACACAGATAAATGATTGATGCCAAACTGGTGGGACTGCACCTTAAAGCAAACAAAGCCCCATTGTTCCCTTTGGCATTGAAGTACCCCTGCTAATTATGATATACATAGCACCCCTCTAAACTCAAACACAGTGTTGCTGGACTTGGGAATGCATGTTGATAGCAATCTCCACTTTAATCACTATGTGTCCATAGTGCTGGGACACACCTTCTCCATTACACACTTTATAAATAAGGCCTTCATATCCAAGACTAGGGACGTCATAGCTCTGCTGTACTCTACCTTTATCAGATGACTAATTGAGTACAATGATCCTTTCTGGCTGTACCTCACTGAACACCTGTAGCAACTGGAGAAAACACAGAGGTTTATGACCAGGAAAATCTAGGGCCTCCAAAACATGACATACATGGAAAGACTGAAAGACATGCACTATACTCAGTATCATGCAGGCTGCTGAGAGGTGACCAATGCCTGGCCTAGATAGCAGTCTCAGAACCTGCCCTACTAGAAATGCTAGACATCTGAAAAGTAAATGTGACAAGAATAACTTGTCCAGGGATCTCAGCCTAGTCTGGGACATAAACATAACATGCTGGGGAGACAGAAATATCTACCAGTGATTGATTTTCCTCTGTAATAGGCTTTCCATTCTGTGTGAAGCAGTGCTTCTCAATTAACCTATTCAAGCGCAATCTTGACAATTGGATGGATGATTGAAAATGTACCCCTGGGGTGGCATCTATGTCCCTCATGGAGAGGGTCAGTCAGTGCTGCACACAAAATTGCTCTGCTAACAACAACCATTTAACTTTGCTGAATAAGGGTAACAGTGCTTAAACAGTTAGGCTTGTAAACATCCTAGGGCCATTAAGCTAGTAATGTCCTATGAAGCTATGAATATATGCAGGCCTCTCAACATCTTCTCTCCAACATGGTCTGCTGATGTCATCCAGTATAAGTTGACCTGCAGTCTTGTAAAGGTCAGACTTCTGCCATGGCACTTGCATAAAGTGCTGAGTTTTGTAGTCTGCATACTTAGGTAGGCAGGGTTCTGTTCTCACTGCACTCAACTGTGTGTGTGTGTGTGTGTGTGTGTGTGTGTGTGTGTGTGTGTGTGTGTGTGTGTGTGTGTGTGTGTGTGTGTGTGTGTGTGTGTGTGTGTGTGTGTGTGTGTGTGTGTGTCTAGACAGTATTTTGATATTTGCACATGTCTACTCATTCATTTCATGCAGGCATCCTAAAAATCTTCCCTCCAATATGGCCTGTTGATGTCATCCACTATAAGTTGACTTGTAGTCTTGTATAAGTCAGACTTGTGCCGTGGTGCTTCGATAAAGTACTGAGTCCTGTAGTTTGTGTACTAAAATAAGTAGAGGTTCTGTTCTCACTGAAGTCAAGTAAGTGTGTGTGTGTGTGTGTGTGTGTGTGTGTGTGTGTGTGTGTGTGTGTGTGTGTGTGCGCGTGCGTGTGTGTGTGTGTGTGTGTGTGTGTGTGTGTGTGTGTGTGTGTGTGTGTGTGTGTGTTATTCTCAAGACACTGCTGTTGTCATCAGCTATAAAGTGTTGCCAGAGACACTGCAGATCAGACTTGAGGTGTGGCATTTGCCTTAAATACAGAGGTCTGTAGTGTGTCTACTTAGATAGTAGGGCTTATGTTCTCACTGCATAAAACTGGATGTGGGTCTGTGCTCTTGCTTGACATTACAGAGAGCCTTTTAGACCAACATGAGGGATAGTGCTATCATCATATTCTCCTCAGCACACACTGCTCTTCTCATTAGCTATAAAGTGCAGTGAGAAACACTCCCAGACAGACTTTAGCCCTGGTGGTTTCCTTAAATGCAAAGGTTTGTAGTCTGTGTGATTAGACAGGTAGGGTTTCTCTTCTCACTGCAGTCAACTGTGTCTGTGTGTGTGCGTGTGTCTGTGTGTGTGTGTGTGTGTGTGTGTGTGTGTGTGTGTGTGTGTGTGTGTGTGTGTGTGTGTGTGTGTGTGAACTGGGTATATGTGTATATATTTATTACCATATTTGCCTAAGGAGACACTGCTGATGTCATCAGATATATCTTATTTGTGGATATGCACTATTCCCACCGGGGCAGGGTCAGAGACTGGCCTGGAGGCCAGGCTTAAATTACTTCTTCCTGTATGACACAGATTTCAGTGATATGGCTTTCTGTCTTTTCACATACATCATGGCATGCTTTGTAGGCCCTGTGCTTTCTTGATGAGAAAGGCCTGTGGACTCTCCAGCTGCTGCATGGTGTCTGGTGAAGTACATGAAAAAGAGAGCATTATACACTATTAGTGTTCTGATGAGGTTCGGGTAGAGTGCTGTCATACAATCCTACGATCTGAATATGATGGTTTGACTTATGATGTGTACAACATAGGTTTGCAATGCCAGTGTGGACACATGGTTGTCAAAGTTCAGATTGCTATGTACATGTATTCCCAGTGCATGCATCCCTTGGTTTCAGCATAGCAGGACTGTCATCAGTGTTGTAATTATCATGGAATTCCACTTTTCAGAAGGACACCATAAAGACACAGTTCTGCATTTATTTGTACATCATGTGGCTTTGTCACCAATCATTTGTCTGTGTCAGCTCCTCCTGTAGTAGGTTATCATCATTAGTGAACTCAAAAATTGCACCCAATAGGCAAGAATCAGCAAACTTCATAAGCCAAAGGCCATATACTTTAGCTTGAACTGTTTAGAAATGGATTCCAAGCAGTAAAGGGATAATCGCAGATCCCTGATGCACACCAGTGGTGACAGCTCTACCGGTACAGGTTGATTCACCAACTTTCACAGTATGAGTGTTCTGTTGGTGAGCCAATTGGTTACCCATCTAGTGATGTAAGAGTTAATGCCCTGCACAATGGTAATGGCATGGGGAATTGTGTCAAAACCTTACACCAGATCAAGATAGGCCTTAGTCAAAGTATATCACACAGAAGCAATGGACTGTGACAACATCACAGATCATCTATGGTGTGACTCAGCACATGCACCTTCCTGATATGGTTGAATACACACTTCAACAAACCCTCCACACAGGCTATGTTCCTGTTAAAGGGTGTACATCAACATGCATCTATCTGAGTTGGGAGGGATTTCACCTGATGCATGCATGTATAGACACATCCTGACTCGCCTCAGTTGTGAGGTACTCCAACATGTCATCATGGACCTTTTCTAAATGGACACTATTAATATCCTGGCTGCGTGCAACAGACCTGTGAGTTGTTAATACTACATCATGTCTGTTACATCTGATAGATGTCCTCATAGAGCGCATCCAAGCCATGCATAATGATAACACTATCACTTGTGGAACTTGACCAGGTCAAGGCATATGACACAAATCCACACCGAGGTATTCAATCAACACTGTCAGATGTGGCCATAAACAGCTGTATCACCAAGTGGGTAGACCAGTGTTTCACATACTTGGCATCTCACTATGTTGAAGTGTGTGACGTGACCTATATCTCAGGTCCAGTGATCAGGTCCTTACATCAGGGCTGTCTGCTTGGCCCTTTCCTGTCCATTAGTTAAGTGATAGACATCACAGATGACATCCTGTGTCCAAACAGCTGCCTGAAGGGCTGCAGATTCTGGGCAATCATTGACTCCAACTGTGATATTAGTATAATACAGGCAGTATCAACACATATCAGTGATTGCTGCCACAGCCATGACAACACCTGCAATAACAAGAAAACATGGGTGGATTTGTTATGTAAGGAAAACAAACACACAGCCCAAGTATAATTTGGACACCAAACTCTATTATCAGACCAATAGATATGTGACCTGTGTTCTGGGATAAATAGTAAGTGGAACATTCACCAACATGTGGTCACAGTGCTAACTACTCCTTTGTATGCAACACAAGTACTGAGTATGTGAAGGACATCCACATCAGAGGACCCAATACCTCCATAACTCCCAGCCTTTATCACACCAGTAACAGAGTACAATCCACCCTTCTTCATGTACCACCCTACACATCTTCCACTGATGTGTGACTGATGTGTACCACCTTTGTCACAGTGAGCTGTAGCACAGCTTATTGGCCATACCTAGGTATTTTTTTGTGCCATAACATGACTCTCATGGTGCGGAACACCAATCAAGTTGTTGTGCTAGGTGCATGTCTGCTACCTCTTTTTGTGAGGCACACACTACAAACATAGGTGTTTGACAACATTAATGGCATGGATATCATTCATGACAGTGTGGACTGGATAAATATATATATATATATATATATATATATATATATATATATATATATGTATATATAGAGAGAGAGAGAGAGAGAGATAGATATATATGCCATGCGCACCAGTCAACTAGCCTGTGTTATTCATAATATCACATACATGTATAGCAGGGTTCTTCTTAACACCTTCAGCAGATGTTACGGTGCCAGAACAGTGTGCATAATTACTCTCATAGAGTGTGTACATATAATAATAGTTATACAAGTGTGTTTATGCAGAATTATCTCTTATCACTCTGTATCATGTATGTTATGTCGGAGGCATTGGATTACTGGTGGTATTATTCTGATATTGTCCATGATTGTGGTTGCTTCTTCTAATGTTATCTATGAGCCTTTACCTGTGCCACATTTGCTGGAGACCTCTGCTGAGTTTTTACTCATATTCAGGCAAATCAGTTTGATCAGTGTCACAATACGGACTCTACCCCAATTGTATATCAGATCTCTGATAGATGTCCTCTGTATTATTCATGTAAGGATGCTTATCTCACATAGACATCCTCTCCATTATAATGTCACCTATTGTGACAGTCACTTGCTACACATTTTCACTAGGCAGCCCATACTGTACTATATAGATATGTGACTGGTGTTGCTGCTATGACCATCTTCCATTGACATGCTCTCATCTGCAGTGCATTAGGTTGTTTCATCTGTCCTCTTTCCCTCTGTGCATTCCTACAATTCATCTTTGTGTCCCTATTCAATACACACACTTCCCCTGAGTGTTTATTTTACATGGCAGTCCATGTACCATTGCAGATCATTTACACAACTTCAGTACAGAATACCAGGAATGGGATTTCACAATAATCTGCACTGTAGATACACTGTCTTGTAATGTGCTTGGAGCATGTACTTTGCATTCATATTTCACAACTGTCCAGATATTCACAGGATGTCCAGATGTGTTCTTTATCAAATTTGTGGGTTTCTGCCATATCAATGAGATGATCTCAGGACTTATGTGACTCAGTATTACATACATTTCAGTTCATACCTTTCAACTGTCCAGATTTTTCCAGAATGTCCACATTTTTGTCTCATATTTTTGATCTTTTCCTTTTAGTGTTCTAGCAAATAATTGGCATGTCATCGCAAATTGAAGTCAGAAAATAATGACAGACATTAGAGTTTCAAAATTCATGTTCTTCAGAAAATTCATACGAATATAAAATCTATTATGCTGTCAACTTTCCAAGTTTGTAAGAGCAATATTTCAAAAATGTCCTTGTTAGGATTTGTCCCCCCATTATGTATGGCTTTGTCCAGATTTTTTGCTCTAAGAGGTTGAGAGGAGTGTTGGAGTTTCATACTTCAAATCCTTCAGAATATCAATCTTAACACAAACCCCTGGTGATTCTAGCACATTTCCGCAGGGCATATATGTCAAGTATATCCCTATTTCTGGGTCCTTGTCTCTGCATTATGTTGGCCATTGTCCAGATATCTTGTACTAAGAGACTGAGAGCTATCTATGAATCCCTGGTTATCATTGTGGTACTCAGTACAAAACCATGGATGTTAGTGCTCTGGCTTCAACAAGTGTACTATCTGTGTTTGCTTATATGGCTTGCCAGCCAGGAAACCTTGCTTAAATGCAGCTAGTAGCATGAATATGCATTGCACACTACTGCACATTGCACACCTTGGGACACCACGGCTCACACATGTCAATTCTGTGAGAGTTTATTGAAGCCCAGGGAAAGTTTTGCTATAGTCAAAGTATGTAGGGGTGTGTAGGAAAATTAATGTGTAAGTGTTTGCAGGTTAGGGTTAGAGAAAGGGGTAGGTAAGGGGATAGATTTAGTGTTCTGAAAGTTTGGTATTTTTTTGTTCTCTGTGTCCATTTGCCTTGTGTCATAGTATTGTTAGGGAAAGAGGTTTTATTAAAGTAATATGTAGCATAGGGGTTAGGGGCAGGGGGATGGTTATGGTTAGAATTAGCACACATGATTATTACTCATTTGTGCTAACCGTAACTCTAACTCCCCCACAAAAAAAACGTCACCCTACCCTGCAAATTACATTACTAAAGTAGTTTCCCTAACAATACTATTACAAAGCTGACAGTTGATCTCAGTATTATAGCTGGGGTTTACTGATAAAGTGTTGTTCAGTAAGACACAAGTATTCAGTGTTTAGAGATGTAGTATTTTTAGTAGTCATTTTTTGTGTTTTTTTTTACATTTCGTGATATAATCATTCTCATACATGCATATATATATATACATATATATATATATATATATATATATATATATATATATATATATGTATATATATATATATATATATATATATATATATATATATATCTGGTTTACTATCACATGGCCGATCGTCATCTAGATGAAAGTGACAATTGCTGACACAAATAGTCAGAAATCAGAACACCGACCAACCAAAACAGGGAATGGAGCATTTCAGCAATGTCGAATGTCGACTTTGCTAAAATGCTCACATCTGCCCAAATCGAACAACACTGTTTTCAGGGGGGCAAGCCCCCCTGTGCACCCCACACCCCTCCTACTTATATATACAAACTCCAAAATCACACTACAGTGAGGGTAAGGGTACATCTCCCCATCCCCACTATAGTGCAATCTGCACCACAATGTTGGAGCTGACAACAGCGGCCGTTCGCTCTTGTCAGCTTCGACATTGTGGTGATCACCCTACTGGTTCTGCTAAATGGGTTTCGCACATATTCCGTTCTTCTAAAAGATGATCAAATATGTGATAGTAAACATATATATATATATATATATATATATATATATACTTACACATTGCATTACTAATGATTGTCGATGAAACTGATGGAAGCAAACTGAATCAAACAATTTTATCTATAATCAAATACATTAAACAGCAAAGAGGTTAGAAAATGATAATTATCACAAATGTAAACAATAACATTACATTTATTTTCACAAATCGCAAAGGAGAAAATTTATATTCACAAACACGTACAGAGAAACACACAGAGGGCAATCCTGGGGTAAACTTTCTGTTTCCCATCTATAGATATAAGTTGTGCTTCAAAATGGACAGGGATGAAGTTTGTTTTATTTGATTGGGGATTTTGTTCCACAGTAGCTGTATCCTCTGCAAAATATACCTGTTGCTCCCAAACCATTCTGTTGATGTTGCAGAAGAGGTATAGATCCCTTGACTGAATATTTCTGATGCTATCTGACTTGCTGATGTGCACTATTTCCATCTGTAATGGATGGGAGGATGCCCTGTATGCCAGACAAAGGTCACTTCTTAGCAGTCTGTAGGATACCAAGTGTAGTGACAGGACTTTGAGTCAATCCATGCAGGACATGTTGTTTAGCCTTATATCCATTTTGTAAGGGATCACTGTGGGCATTCCATTTGTTGCATGTGTCTGGACAGATACATGCCAAAGGTGTCATTACATTCAATGTCTGACCTAATGAGAGTTGAGTAAAGAGGGGCAATGACATCCCTAGATTTAGACACAATTCCTTTGTTTAAAAGCTGTACAATATAGAAGGGCTTTCTTATAACAATTGACACATATTGGACAGAAGTTAGGTCACTGTCCATAGTAGCTTCCAAATCCTGAAAAACTAGGTCCCACCTGTCAGGGGAGTATTGTCAATGTGGTAGTTCCCTGGGGTAGATCACTTCCCAAAGGATACAGTAATGTATTTTTGGCATTTAGTTTTACACCATGATTTTTGGCCCCGAAAAGGTTATCAACACAATCACTACACCTCAAATACCGCCTGCACCTACACAACACACACCTACATATGCAGAAGTCCTCCACATAAACATACCCAAACAAAGGAGACCTCCGAGGCAAAAACACACACAATCTCCACAGCCGTACGTACCAAATACCACACATAGTCCACAAACCTGTGACAGACAGCCACTAAGGCTTCACCATAAACCCAAAATATTAGTCATTGGAGACTCCATTGTGAGACAGGCAGATATGCCTGTCACCTGGCTGGATAGGTAGAAAGTCACAGTTGGTTGTCTGTCAGGTGCCAGAATCCTCCATATCACATACACACTCAAGTCTCTCAACAACAGGTACTGTTATGACTCTGTCATAGTCCATGTTGGTGTGAATGACTTGAGACATACCTCTCCAGACTAAATGAAGAGAGACATGATTGAGTTCCCTGATTATGTGTCCCAGGCAGGTATGTCCCTAGCCTTAAGAAACATTCTGCCATCACCCAGAATGCTGCCTCAATACAAACAGAAAATGATTGATTTTAACAACTAGCTTAGTTGCTGGTGTCAATCCAGTTGGATCCAGTACCTGACAGCCTGGGAAGATATGATCGACAGACCACGATGCTTTGCCAGAGATGGCCTACATCTGTTTCTCCTGGGCTTCAGGCTTCTGGTAAAGGCTCTTGCATCCCCTCTAGTGCATATTTTAGGAAAAGTGATGAGGTTAAAACTACCAACATAAAAATTTCAACAAAACACAAATTAACGGTCATGCTGCTAAACGCTAGGAGTCTAAACATGAAACTGCGCTCATTGTAAGCATCCCTAACCCTGGAAAATGCTGACATCTGTGCAGTCACAGAAACCTGGTTCAAAGCTGTGGAGAGCACCCCAGCCTTACCTGGTTGCTCATCCTATCAAACATTCAGACTCCAAACTGTGGGCAGTAAAGCTAAAGGAGGTGGAGTTTCAGTATACATTAAAGACATACACACCTCCAGGCTGGTCAAACAATATGACACACAGGAGACACTCCAGATGTAGTGAACCATTGACAAAACCCTTATTCAAATCATAGATAGCTCCTGGCCCCCAAATCTGACTCAGGATGCCCAATCCACCTATTTGTACCTGTTCGAATCTATCAAGATTCAACCCTTTACCCTGATCCTGGGTGACTTTAACTTCCCAAACATAGATTGGATGAACTACTTATGCCAGAACACAAATGCCCAGAGATTCCTTGATTTTGTCAATGCAAATGCCTTGGAACAGCTAGTCGATAGCCCCATAAGAGGTGATAATATCTTGGACTTGGTATTAACCAACATGAGTAACCTCTCCAGCATCCCTGTATTATCATCCTCCCTGGTAAGATCTGACCACAAAGTGGTCACTTTTGAAGTCACCATCTCCCCCAACTACCCTCTAGCTAGGATCAGACATAAAAACTTCTCCATAGCCAATTACAGCCTCCTGAGGGATGGCATAAACAGATTCACAGCCCCACCCCACCCCCCTCTGTAAGAACTGGCACCAATATCCAAAAATACACCAAGGCACTATATGAGCATTTATATAGATATAGATGAATGGAATCAGGACTAAATCATCCTCTGCAAGGAAGAGTAAACCTGTCTGGTGGACATCTGCAATAAATAAACTCTATAACAACAGGAAAAAATTGTTGTCTAAGACCAAGAAGAAGCAGGTGCCCAATTGGAAGCAATGTCTCCTTAGCCTGAATAAGTAAATAAGAGCACTAGTGAAATCCTCCAAACCAAACTTTGAGTCCAAATTGGCCACCTCTACTAGAGACAATCATAAGGCATCCTTCACATATGTCTGCAACCCCAAAGGAAGCACATAGATCTGTTCAGAACTGGTGGTCAAGGACACCACATATACAAATGCTGTAGATATAGTAATGTTGCTGGCTGACAGATTCAGTGAAAACTTTACCCCACTGCCCCCCATCAGTAAATCAGGACATCCCTAGTACCTGCCCCCTTCCTCTTATATCTAGGGAACATGTCATCACAGCTGTCTCAAAGACAAAAATACAGCCTCCATGGTACCCAATAACATCCCAGATTGCATCCCACATGAACTCAGACAGGAACTTGCAGTATCATAAGCACCCTATTCAACCAAATCCTGAGTACTGGCTTTATCCCAGCTGAGTGAAGGACAGCCACTATCATCCCTTTATACAAAGGTGGAGCATCCACCGATCCGGGAAATTATAGACCCATCAGCTTAACTAGCCTGATCTGCAAGACCATGGAATGGATTATCATGGAACTCATTAAAAAGAACAATGGCAACCTCCAAACACTTGATCCCACAAAGTTTGGCTTCCTCAAGGGGAGGTTATGTCTTTTAAATTTTGCCAGCTTCTTTGAGACAGTCATCAAACCATGGACAAGTGGAAGATGGTGCACACTGCCTACCTTGACCTTGCCAAAGCCTTTGACACTATTCCCCACTCGGGCATAATAGATAAACTCTCCCAATTAGGCATCAATCCATATGTTCCCAGATGGGTAGCAAACTGGCTCACTGATAGAACCCATGTATTCAAAATAGGGGAAACCACCTCAAGCAGTAGACCTGTAACAAGCGGCATACCAAGGGTTTGGTCTTGGGGCCTCTATTATTTGGTATATACTTTTATGAGGAGCAGGACAAAACCAGTGAGCTATGGCTGACTAAGTTTGCAGATGACTGCAAGCTGGGTGCTGTCATCAGCTCTCCTAGTGATGTGGACATCTTCCAAGAGGGTCTTAATCAGACAATTGACTGGTGCCAGAAGCATGGCCTCAAGCTGATTACCAAAATATGCATCATCATCCCCTTTGGGGACAGTGATGTCTCTACAAATTATCACATTAATAACAATGTCCTAAGCATGCAATCAGTTGTGAGGGATTTGGGCACCCAGGTTGATAGCAACCTGACGTTTGACCACATTGTTGCTTCCATTGTACAGAAAGACTTCTACATGGCCCACCTCATAAGTAAAGGTATCTCATCCAGGGACAAGGAGGTCATAACATCCCTGAATTCTTCTCATATAAGGCCCATTATTGAGTATAACGCCCCTTTCGGTGTACACCTTGCAAAGCACATGCAGCAGCTGGAGAGACCACAGAGGTTCTTCAACAGGAGAATCCAGGGCCTCAAACATCTACCATGCACAGATAGGCTAAAAGCCCTATCCCTCTACTCAGTTTCAAACAGTCTCCTCAGAGGTGAACTCTGTCTGGCATACAAGGCAATCACGGACCCCACCTTGATGGGACTGCTGCATATCCGCAAGTCAGGCTCCACTCGCGTAACCCACATGCTCGTCCTCAACCTGGTCTGTGACATCAACAAGACTTGTTGTTGGGACAGATTTGTGTCCCAGAGACTCCCCCATCTATGGAATAGACTCCCTCTCCACATCAAGCTGTGTACCTCTTTACCCCTTTTTAAGCGCAATGTGGATAACTGGATGGGAAACTGAAAATATACTCCTGGAATTCCACCCGTGTCCCTTCTGGACAGGGGCATTGGGTGCTGATTTGTCTAAACATGGACTAAACTCTTGGCTAGGCTTATAAGGGCTTCAAAGCCAATAGCCTAGTAACCTCCTATGATCCTATAATCCTATATATATATATATATATATCTGTATGTATATCTATCTCTCTCACTCTCTCACTCTCTCTCTCTATATATATATATATACATATATATATATATATATATATATATATATATATATATATTATGTATATACACATACACACACACACACACATATATATATATATATATATATATATGTATCTATATATATATATATATATATATATACCAACTCGATGTTCGCACCAACTCAAATAAAGGAGAAATTCCCCTAAAAAATACATAAATTCCAGCACAATTTGCCAACAGTGATTTCCTATTAAAAGACTCTGCTTGCTATCAGGCTGAACCTTGGGAAACTGAAGCTGTCAAACATGCAGTCTTCATCCACCAGTAGCATGCCCATAACTGACACAACGATAGCAAATAATAAGAATGCAATTCCTAAATCATTTCTGAGTGTGTAACATTTTGTTATCATTATTTTGTCTTGTATTATTCTCCTGGTAGTGGAAATAACAAAGGCAAGAAAAAGACTGTCCGATTTTTTTACCTCTAATGACTACAGCACTTTAGTGAGAAAGACGATTTAAACATACCTTTTATGGTTTAATTAAAGCTTTTTATTGCATCAAAAATGCTTTGTAAAACTTAAGATATCTAAGACCAATGTGCAGAGTCATGTGTATTTTCAATAGCTAATCAAACTAATGGTTGGCTTTGTTCTTAAGTGCAGAATGGTTTAACATGGTAGATGTTTTCACTGTATTATCGTAGGTTTGTAATTATTTTATAAGGACCCTGACCAAAACTGTGAGTCTAGATAACAACATGTTGAACTTTATGTTGAATGGTTAATAATGAAATAGATCCACAGAAACTGCATACACTTTGATGATCAAATTCCTGTTTTAAAAAATGCGAGTTTGACATAGTATTTTCATAAACAATGCAATTTATTTTATTTTATTTCATTTATTTATTTGTCCTTTGATAAATGGGATGGGAAAGTTGGATTCAACCAATGGTCCATTTTTCGCACAGGCCCAGGGAAGAAAGTTCCACAGTAGATTCAAAAATATTTAAACAGTATTTCAGTCATTATATACAAGAGGAGAAAAGCCCTGCAACAAAATTAAATATCTTACAAAGAGCTGGGGAGAAAGAATCCACAAACACACACATAACATCATTTTACAGTGGCTGATAAGTAATTATATATATAGAAGGGAAAAAAATCCCCATAACAGATGAAAACACAGATTGAAATACATTTACAGAATTATTACCAGGATAAATTGATATCAAGAATACAATATATACTGTAAGCAGCAAGACACACTACAAAAGTGGATAGTCAATGTCAAGTAAACTACTACATAATTTTTCAAAATGATGACTATATTTCTAATAACGCATGGAGGTAAAAAATAATATGAGTATTCTACTGCCAAAATAGACAGCGGAATAGAATGAGATGAGGAAGAATAATAAGCAGGAGGGAAAGTTATGGCCAAGGAGAGAGCCATGATTATTATTAGAACCTTATGAAAGGACACAAAAAAGGAAAATAAATAGTAGTAACTGTTGACTGAAGAGGTAGAAGAGCACACATTAGTGGTATAGTATATTAAAGTAAGTGCGTCTTTTGATGTTAGATCATAATTACCTGCTAAGATTTCTCAAAAAAAAAATTACTCAGGAAGCTTTAAGAGACACTGAAGCATGGCTTCTTCATAAATCACAGCTCATGCTCAACCCTAAAAGCCAAGCTGCTATTTTTCCCCCAAATCTCTCTGTCATGAAACATCAAAATTTAAAGTCCTCTCTCTTGATAATACAACCATTGACGTCACTTCTTAGACCAAACTATCAGGGGTGATACTGGATGATAATCTTACATTCGACCTGAACATAAGAAATTGCATAAGAAAAGCTCATCTTAAGCTAGGGATGCTTTATAGAACCAAAAACGTTCTCACTGATGCACCTAAACCTACACTTGCTACAGCTTATCTTCTCCCCACTCTTTTTTATGTCATGTCAGTCCTTACTAACCTCTGGGCTTCACAAATATTAATACTTGAACAATGTTATAGCAAAATTGCTAAATTTGCACATTCCCATTTCATAATCCACAACTATATAGCACAGAAAAGCCTTAATTGGTTAGAGCTGTCACATCAACTAATGTACACACAGCTTCTTACAACCTATAAAATTATATAACATTCATCTGCCTGTCCAGCACTAAAAAACATTCTACACAGTTATGATCCCAGTTGGTCATCGTGATCCACTGACTACAAACTCCTATCTGTCTACAAACCTAGCAAATCTGCTGGGCATTGCCTGTGCTCATGCAAGGTTGCTAAGGTCTGGAACTCCTTATTTGTATCCACCAGGTCTATCTTTCCCTGCCTCTCATCTTTCAAAACCACTCTGAAAGACTTATTAGCTAAAATCTGTCTCTGTTCTTTCAAAACCAGCATAAACTATACCCCTAGATGTGAACAAGTACCTTTTTATTCCTTATACCTCCTTAGTCTTCCTTCTCCACTTACTTCCTTACTGCTATATAATTTTCTTCCCTGACTTTCTCTCTAAATATATCATAAGTTTGTTTTTCTCTCACTTCATATTGCAGTTCCTATTTGTATTAGACAAACTTATCTTTAATTTCTCTATAAACTGTCTAAAATGTCTCTAAATATTAGATGTTTATCATATACCTTGTACCAATTCTTAATCAATGTTTTTATATTATGTCTAATGTGCTATAATTATTTAAACTGCAGGTGTTTTTGTTTTATTTTTGAAGACACTAAAACTATTGCTATTAAAATGTTTTGTAATAATTTGGAGCTTTTCTCCCTAGGCCTCTGCTGAAAATGGGCTTCCACCCAGTCTGACTTTCTGGGTAATCAAATGCCAATAAATAAATAAGATATGGAGGTGTTAATAAATTTAGAGTGAGAAAGGCATAATTATAGGGAGTAGATGGTCATGCATTTGTTATGAGGATTGTGCATGTACAGTTCCAGGTGTAAGACAAATATTTTTTATCATAACAGAAAAGTTGAAGTGTTACTTACAGTGTGAATAACTAAGCCAACATTGAACAGTTTGACCTTGTACCTCTAATGTTTACAGTTCATTCAGAAATAAAATACAATTAACATACATTTTATACCTTAATTGATGTTTTGCTTGACATAGAAGAAATCTTCACTGTACTATCTTGTTTTTATCTTTTTACTACAAGAATGGTAATCAAGATCCAACCCCCTCCCATCAGATGTTCCATCATAGACACTGCTTGTTCCACCGTGTTATTCATCTGATCCATTGAATCGGCAGCAAGATAGAGGCAGTCATGCATGTCAGCCTGTGCCACATGCTTCTCTAGGAGCACCTATGGAAATGTGCTCATGCCTCCATAATAGTCCTAAACATATGTTGAGTGGCACGGAAAGAGACACCTGGACCAGGTGGAGAATGGACAGCTGGCCTCCACTGAGAACCCCTAACAACCCGACTGTGGTGCACCTCCCTCACACTTTGACTAAGGCCAGAGTCAACAGGCACTGAAGCCACAGTAACCACACTTCCTTAATCATTTGTCTTGCCCTCCACCTGTCCAATATCTGTGAGCTTGCTGAAATGGGTAGGCGTAGGCCTACTGGCTGTGTCCATTGAAATTACAGGGAATGGTTACATGATAACTTGAGTGTCAGATTCAACCTCTGCACCCCCTCACTGAGGCTCTGTTTGTCTCCCAGCATCATCAGTGTCTGCTGATACTCTGACATCAGGTGGTAAAAGTCCCACACTTCCACTGTCAGAATTACCTGTGATAATATGCAACAAACACAGGAAAAATTAATGCCTAAACTACTATACTCCAATATGTTGTTGTCTTTCGTTTTTTTCCGGTTAGGGGTCACCACAGCAGAACTCCGGTCCGCTAATGATTGGCAGTAGATTTTCACAAATGCCGAGGTGCCAGCTCGCCATTCAACCTTCAACAAAGGCATGCCCATTTACGCATGTCTTTTGAATGCGCACCCAACCGTGGGGAGGACATGCAGACTCCACACAGAAGGCACTCCACCCACTCCAGCCGAGAATATATGCTAATAAAATAACAGTGCTGTCACTACTAGACAGTACAGCAATACACACAACAGTCCTGACATTAACATCACACACTAAACTATTTCTTTGAATTGCTCATCAGTACTAACATAAAATGTTTTGCTTTCCATTTGCAGATGAGGGTATCCTCTGCATGCCAGACAGTACTGGAAGAAGTTAAACAAAAGGTAAGGACAACATCATCACAATTACCAGTAACACAGGGGGTAATACTTTTACCCCTTGATATGGAAAACTAGGATGACAACTCCAACTTAAGATAATCAATCAGAATGTGTTGTTGACTGTAGCACTCTTAAATCCATTCCCCCCCAAAAAATTATTGTGAAATAAAAGTGACAAATTGATTTAAATTGTATTACTATATGACAGCATTCAACAACTGAGATACAAAAGCCTACCTGGAAGCTCTTCCTGGAACATGCTTGCTGTCCCTAAAACAGCAGCACTAATGTTGAGGACATGCTGTTCTGGACTTTACTGGGAGCAGTCTGGATCCCTGACAGTGGACAGGAACTCTTAATTTTGGTGTTAGTGGTGGCTCTGTAGAAGACCCCCCCATACCCATCCAATTATGGTCTACTGTAGCTGCTCTCTCCATGCAGATGAGATCATGTTAAGTGGCCCTATGGCACACCTGCTCATATATCCTGCTGGACCACCCATGGCATTAATATCATCAACAATCTGCCATCAAATCTGCATTCTGTGTGACATATCTCTCCATTCCCTTTCAAGCAGGAAGGCACCATGCTGCCTAAAAGCACCAACAATAGCCTGATTTTCAGCATCAGTGAAGGTTGGTCTTCGAGGATTAAGATGCCTGCGTGCCATAGTCCTAGGTGTCCTAAAAGACAACAGAAGGATAATACATATAACCATAACATGGGTCGACTTCATGTGTCGTAAACTGACAATACTGAGTCTGCGAAATTGAAGAACATCGTGCAAATAAACAGAAATCTCCATAAGGGGAGATTTCCATTTACCTCAATATAGTGTGGTCTCGGAGTTGGTATATTTAAGTAGAAGGGGTGTGGGTTTGTGCAAGGGGGCTTGCCCCCTGCCTACACCATTTATTTTTTTTTTTATTTTTTTACGTTATTCGATGTTTTACTTAATCGATCAATAAAGTTCGACCTTTATTGATTCGATTAAGTAAACTTTCGGTAATGTGATATAGACACGTATAACATAACTACAAAATAACTTATTCCCAGATAAAACACAAAAGGTAGCATTTCAGTATCACCCACTGGAGAAACATAAAACAGTCTAGAGATTTGAAATATGAACAACAAGCTGGATGCAAAAAAAGGAGAGTAACAATAGCAACATATCCTTGTTATGTTGTAAAGGAAATGCAGCTTTACTCCCCCACCACCAAAAGAACAGTAAAATTACACATTTTGCTAACAAAGCTTCTTTGAAATGTTAAAAGTGCTATCAAATTAGCAGTCCTTGAAAACATATCTATTGATTTACCACAAAATAATCCATTTTAAGGTACTGCCAATCATGCATACCTGTTAAATGCCTTGACAAACATGCCCATAACATCAGTGCACTTCTAACTAATGCATACAAATAAAAGTGTAAAATCATTTTGCTTCAGATATTTCTTAATTGCATTCCAACATATGCAGTATGTAGCTGACAAAATGCAAGCATATGTTCTCAAGGTCAATAATCCTCTGTGCAGATGTATCCCAAAGTAATAGGCTTTTCTGTGTTCTTGACATAAGCAAGTCTCCTTACCTTCAGTTTTGCTAACTACAAGGTTGATTTTTTATGGTGTAGATTCAGGGCTGTTGCTGTTAGCAAGGTGAAGATGCAAATCAGGTGTGAACTCATTAGAGTTGCTGAATCTCAAATACTTGGCTCAGTGTAGTAGATGTAAACATAATGAAGGCAATCCCCCAGTGTTTGTTTTTAATGGATTCCAACTGTGAATGATTAATGCTTGGGAGAAAGAAAACACTTCCACAGTGCAGGCTGCCCTACATCCAGTGACTGTGTCAGGTTAGACTTACAAAGTGTTAGATGCAAGGTTGGAAATATAAGTAAGCAGCATACAATTCACATGTTATGTTCATTAACATCCAACCTCCCCTTTATTTGTTGGCAACTGTATGTGATATTATTGTCATTTAATATCCTTGCACATTTTAAGGAAAATTATACAGAATGACTTACAGACTGCATGTTTCAGTTTACTGGTCAGATAAGAGAAGAATGATCAACAAACAGAAAGAGGTAAAACAGAGCTATATATTTGTAAACAATAGACATAACTGGTTTTATGATTACTTAGTGCACTACATCCAAAAATAATAAATATAAAAATAACAGTTGCATGATTTCTTGTTTTTTAATTTCTCCAAATATTTTGTGTTTCTAATACCATGACAGAAATGGACCACATTCTTAAGTCAAAGTATGATTAAAGTCCATGAAATTAGTATTGTTTCACTTTTTGATGTCAGCCAAAAGTGGTCTTTGTAGCTCCTGCAATGTGTCTAGTAATGACTCCTTCTGCAATTTGTATGGAGTTACATGTATTGGTAGCATATCTAAATACAATTGTGGATGCTTTTTTTATAAGACCCATTGCTCCTACTACTATTGGAACTATCTGGGTATCTTTCTTCCACATTGCTCTCATTTCTGCTTGCAAATCCTGATATTTTAAAATGTTGCGTCTGTCTGTACAAAGGACACTGTAGTCACTGGATGTGGCAATTTCAATGATTAATGCTACTTTTGTCTTATTTTCTTGGACCACTATATCTGGTTTTCTCACATCTATATTTTTAACTGTTGGTAATGGATGATCATATGTGATGTAGACTTTACTATTTTCTATTATGCCTTGTGGCTTATGCCTCCAGTGTTTTTCAGCCACTTCAATACCATAATGTTAGCACAGTCCCCAGTGCAACAGTCTTGACACATTACTATGCCTTTCAGTATACAGTCCTTCTGCCATTAGTATGTCACGACCAGCAACAAGATGTGTGACTGTTCCCAACTCAGTTTTGCAAAACCTACATTTGAATGCATCTCCCACATGCTCAATGGACTTTGTAAACCAATGTGTACATAGCCCACTATCTTGTGCCACCAATATTAACTTTTCATCTCTTGGTTTGAATTCACCTCTCCTTAACCATCCTTGCATCAGTTCTTGATAAACACGAGGTTCTTCCAGACATTGTCTATGCTTGCAACTATATTTATGCATTTTACATAATTTTTGCCTTCTCATCTGGTCCTTCACCTGATATTCTTTTTTTTTGTTTGTTTTTTGGCACATTCAGTTTTTATCTACTTCTGGTATGATTTCCATTCCTACTTGATGCCGATTTGCTTCTGCTAGCTTAAGCAGAGAAGTCATCCTAGATTTATTCTCTTCATGTTTCAAAACTTCAATAAGTTTCGGTCTTTTGAGGTCAGCAGATATGTGTGGAGTCACAGGATTGCAGATCTATACATGCAATCAATTTCAAAGAAGCCCGTCCCTCCTTCAGAATGGGGAATATATAATCTTGGTATACACTGATTTTTATAAATCATTTAGTGAGCATGAGGCATCCTTCTTGTTTTCCTGTCTAATATATCCAACATGTTTTGGGGCTAGTCAAGCACTCCAAATCTTTATGTTAGGACAGGAAGCTCAAATTGGTATATAGCTTGGATTTTGTTCCTAGATGTCAATGCTGCTTTCAGCCGTAAAGTCTTCTAAAAGAGTCATTTTCTAATGTTTATTCACATTTGTTCGTGTTTTATTGTTGGTCCTTCATCAATTCCCAAATATTTATACATTCCCTCTTGCTGAAGTTATCTTATATCACATTCCTGTCCCAAACTGTTTTCCTGATGCTGCAGTTTTCCTGTTTTAAAGGTTGCTTTTGCACATTTATCAAGACCAAGTGAGATTCTTATATCATCTGAAAAAGTTTTGACAACCTGCAGCTGTGCTTTCAGTTCCTCATTTGATGAGCTATACATCTTTAAATCATTGACAAAGAGAAGATGAGAAGTCTTTATACTTTGTTTTCTAGAAGCCAGATTATAGACATGGCTTAAACTGTTAAGTAGACAGCTTAATGGGTTAAGGGCAAGGCAGAATAGCAGCAGTGACAGAGTCACCCTGGAATATCCTCCTTTGAATTTTTATGCCTGGGGTAATATTTTGCCCTTCATTGTGGCTTAGTTGCAAAGTGGGCTGCCACTGCTTCATGCTTACAGTAATGTAGTCATTCAGTGTAGGTTGTGTCTCCTTTATCCATGAATGTGGGATACTACCAAATGCTTTTTTTGCAGTCAATCCATGCTGTACTTAGATTCTTCCCCTTTTTGCAGTTCTCCACTATGACTTTATTTAACAACAAATGGTCTTTTGCTCCATATGACTTTCTTTTATTGCCCTTTTATTCTACTGCCATAATTGAGTTTTCTTCTAAATGACTATAAACTCTGTTGGCATCAATTTCCATGTATAGTTTATATGTTGTCAGAAGACAATTTATTGGTCTAGAATTTTTAGGGTAGCTTGCAGGTTCACACTTAAGTAGGAGCATTGTTTTTCCTGTTGTTAGCCAGGTTGGTGTCTGTTCAGGGTGCTCATATAAATAGTTATTACTCATGGCTAAATCTTCATACAAAGATGTTAATACTTTTAACCAAAAGTTAGGTACTGCATCTGGGCCTGGGGTTTTCCAATTAGAGGCTTTTCTTAACTTTATTTCAATCTCTCTAGCTGTTACTTCATCCCATTTTATATTCTGTACCTAAACTTCTTATTCTTTCTTTTACCTTTTCTATCCATTTAGTATCTTTGTTATGTTTCACAGGATCTTCAGGGATACTTCTACAAAATGCATCTATTTCTTCTTTTTTGGTGGTCTTTCAATACCTTTTACCTTGTTTCCCAATTCTCTACAGAACTTTTTTGGGTCATTAATACATTTCTTATTTTGTGCTTTTCCTTTATATTTATCTTCATATCTTCTAAGTTTTTCCACCTGTGCTGAATTTTTTAATTTGTTATTTGCAATAGTGCATGATAGATCCTGGTCTGTTCGAATATTGCACATTGCTTTTATAACATCTATCTTAATAATTTTTTTATCTGTTTTTCTCTTCTGTAGTCTTCTAACAGTGACACTTCTTGTCTTAATTGCTTTATAGTTTTCTCTGTTCGATGCTTCCATGATGGTATTCAATTTCTCCCCTTCCTTTCCCTAACTACCCTGTGTTCTTGTGGTAGAACTTTATCAGTTTTTAATTTAGCTGCACAGTAATATATCTTGTTTATTTCTGTTATAACACATGGATCTCTATGGACAGTCCTAGCTACTGTGTTCATTTATTTTATCAGACTTCTGACTTTTGGGGTTTTACTGACCTTCTGCTGTCTATTTCTTACATTGATCTTGATATATCTATCTATGTCTATTAAATCAATCAACTCTTCATTTAGCTCATTTTTTCTAAACTGAGGGCACATCCCTTGTTTTCCATTTCCTGCAGGCATTCTATAGAAAGTTCTATATCATCTTCCTGTGGCACCTTCTCTATAATTTACCCTGTGCCATCCGTTGCTCTGTCATATGGGAACTCACTGGCCAATTACTCCTGCACATTGACTGCATCAGAGTTTCTACAGTTTCCTGTTCCTTCTCTTGTTGTCTAGCTTCAAGTGAACATTTATACTGGTTTCTTGTGGAAGACTGAAAAATATCTTGATATGGCACCTGACCAATTGCTTCCTGTTCCACTGGTTTCCTTTTAATTTGGATATCCATTGCTCTATCATGTTGTGATGCTTTCTGCATTAGTTTTTCTAGACGAAATCCTTCATTTTACAGGTGCCCCATAGCCTCAATTTCTGTTTCTTTAACTTCTCCATTACTAATCGCCTTTTCTACTTTTCCTCTTTGTCTTCATATTTTTTGTATTGTAAAGTTATCCATATCTTGATTCCTTCGCCTGTATTTCTGTTCAAATATCTTTGGTGCTGCTCTTTTTGTATTGGCTAGTTTTGTTTTCTCCTTTTAATAAATATTACACCATATTAAATCACTTTTTCTTTCCTATGTCAATATTTCTTCTTCAGATGTCTCCTGATCTTCCTGCTTCTCCATACTTTGGAGACTCCCTCCATCATGCTGTGATATGTCTGTGTTAGGCAATCTACATTAAATCCTTCACTTTGCAGGCATTCCATAACTTCAACTTCTATTTTCTTAACTTCTACTTTATTAATCTTCTTTTTTTACATTCAATTTTTGTGATATTATTTTTGTTATTGTGAAATTTTCCATATCTGGATGCCACTGCCTGTATTTCTCTTTGAATATCTTTGGGGCTGCCTTCTTTATATTGATTAATTTTGCTTTCTCCTTTGCATAAATATTGCACCATATCAAATCTCTCTTTCTTTCCCATGTCCATATTTCTGTTTTATACTTTTCAAAAATATCTAGGTTTTGTTGTTTACATTTTCACAATTCCTCAGATGCTTCTTTTTTCAGACTGATCAAAGTTTTTGATTTATACACAGTTTTTCAAAAATCTGTTGTATTAAAGAACAGAATTTCATTTGAAGCTTCTGACAGTTTTTCCTGTGGAAGTATTTTTCTTTCCCCTAATTTATCTCTTAATCTTTTTGCATATCCTGTGTTCTGGAAATTCTGGGCTTTTTGCATAATAGTAACAATGCATAATTTCTTTCTTATCATCAACAGTCACTCTATCATCTTTATGGCTCTTCTTTGGCCTATCAGTTTTTGTGATTTTTGTGGGCTGCTACTTCCTTCTACAACAGGGCGGGGGGTCATCCTCCCCTTGGCCTAGACTGGCCCTTATTGTAGGAATATTTCCATATTTTGAGGATTCTGCACTGTCATTTTGTCCATTCCTGGCACCATTGTGCCTATCAGGATTGGGCACTTTTTATCCTTGATCTTGTAAACCCAGCTATCTTTTTTTTTAATTTTTAACCTACTTCTGTACATGATATATGCTATATGCATGGTTTCATATTACTGTAGATGATGTTGCAGTTGGTTGTATACAGAATGATTTTAATTCCTTGCTGAAAAGCTGTGTGGCAAAAAGGGCCTGTTCTTGTTTTCTGAAGGTTCATTGGAGTGAGAGTTCAAATTCATACTTATGTAGAAATATCACTCATGTACCAAGATTTTCCAGTATGTATGTCATAGATTGCTTTTCCTCATTTCAACAACTTGCCCCCCTTTTCTCTTTTTTTCTTTTTTTTTTTTTTTATTTAGGCCAGTGTTGGCATGGTGTGCTGCTTAGTGTAATCATAGGAAATGGAGGAAAATGAATGTCATGTTTGGCTGTGCTTATCCCATTTGCACATTTGC
Source organism: Protopterus annectens (assembly GCF_019279795.1). Classification (NCBI taxonomy): domain Eukaryota; kingdom Metazoa; phylum Chordata; order Ceratodontiformes; family Protopteridae; genus Protopterus; species Protopterus annectens. The sequence goes on from NC_056728.1 coordinate 1,907,726,422, forward strand.
GCAAAGCACAACAGTGTGCAAACTGGACAACTGGCCCACCCAGGAAACAGACAAAACACCTGCAGACAGGAATTAGACAGCCAATAAATGAAACCAGATACATTCAATTAATTCTGCTGGGCACCGCTCAAACCTGCTAAGTGGAGTTGCATGGCAGTTAACACAGGACCTTAAGAATGATTAGTAAAGTAGGGAATGTCATGGAACTAGTCCTGTGGCAGCAGGTATAAAGGTATGGCTGGAGTACAGATATTCCTGGGCTTTAGTACAGGGTATGCAACCTTTTTTTTTAGGTGTGCAACCTTTTATTGTGACAGCACAGTATATAGCAATGAACTGAAAAATAGACAAGTATTATTCCAATATTCTTGTGGCAACAGGTTTAAGTGTAGAACTGCTGTATTCATGGTCCTGAGTTCTAATACAGTATATTCCACACACATTTACTGTTGTTCCCATTATATTCACTCTTCCATATAATACTTTAGATAGAGTAGATGATATGAATTATATGAAGGATGAGACACCATTATTGTGTTTTCAGACGTATGGCTGAAGATATACTGTGTACTATATTTCTATAAGTGTAAGTCTGTCATCTGGACTTTATGACATTCAAAGTTACCTACGACACATACAAAACTGGATCTATATCCAATAACCTTGTCAGGTCACACACATGCATGTGTAACAGCTCAAACTGTCAACTGCATTTATGTAGAATTCCTGACTATGTCTGAGCATCATTTCTTCTGTGACAAAGATGGAAAATCAATGCTGTGGAAGAAAATGTTTTGTCCCGTATGCCTAGGTTTGAATCACACAAAATCAATTTTCTTAGTGTATAAAGGTAAAGCAAATGTATCAGCTCATTACATTTATACCTCCAGTGCATGTCTGCAAACCTAGCTCATCTAACAGTTACCTTCCAATTTCCTATATATATTATAAAGCTACTAGGCGCCACATCTTCAATAGCATTAAAAAACACACATCAAACTAGGGACACTCTATAGACAAAAAACTTTCTTGGACAACTCCACCAGAAAAACCCTTGCCATCACCTACCTGCTTCCCTCTCTCTTATATGCAGCCTCCTTATACACTGGGTCTATATTATATGTTCGAAGTTTGAAAACTTCGAACGGTAAATAATCAAATTTAAATGTTTGAAGTTTCAAACATCAAACATATAATTAAAAAAAAAAAAAAAGGAACTTACCTGACTAGTGTAGGCAGGGGGGCAAGCCCCCCTGCACCCACCATGTGGGGGGCTGCACCCCTACATCCCCTGCTCTTTAAATATACCAACTCCGAGACCACTCTATAGTGTGGTAAAAGGAAGATTTCCCTTACTGCACTGTAATGCGGTCTCGGAGTTGGTATATTTAAAGAGCGGAGGCTGCAGGGGGGCTTGCCTCTGCCTACAGCCATTAGTTTTGAGTTTGTTTTTTTTTTTTTTCTTTTTGTTATATGTTCGATATTTGAAACTTCGAACATTTAAATTCTATTATTTAATGTTCAAAGTTTTCAAACTTTGAACTTATAATATAGACCCTATACACCAATTTACAATCTTTTCTTAAAAACAGGTTACAATCCTTCTACCATAAAATTGCCAAATTTGCTACAGTCTACTCCTACTGTTCCCATCACTGCCTAGCTCTAAAGAATTTAACTGGCTCAAACTCACTCACCACCTAAACCGAGTTCAGCTGTCCTCTGCACATAAAATTATATATACACCTGATATATACACATCATAGTTGCTCAGCCCTTAAATCTGTCCTAAAATGCCACATCCCTACCAGAGCCCTCCTCTCCGAAAATAAACAACTCCTAACCGTCTACATTCCAAACAAAAGAGCTGGACAGTGCCTGTACTCTTATGCTACAGCCAAGCTCTGGAACTCTCTGCCAGCAAACATTACTACCATTAAGTGCTTTAACAACTTCAAACACACCATAAAAAACTTTAACTTTGTAATCAGATCTGACCCTGCTTTTTCCCTAACAGGTGAACTCCATTAACTCTCTAGGGCCTTTCCGTTTTACATCTGGAGATCCCTAGACCATGAAATTCTTCCACTAATCATTACAATATCGAACTAAGAAACTTTATATATTTCTGCACCCTTAACTATTCTCATCTTATGCCACAATTCTTCTAAAAATATGTTTGCTTCGAATTTCTGACCTGACCCTCACCCTTTACCTTAATCCTACCAGATTAAAAAAACAATTTGTAATCTACCACATTACCTTTATTTAGCATTGTATATCTAGTACATGTTTTATTATTTTATCTACCTCTCTGTAGTTATTTAGTATTCATTACCCACTTAATGTGTGATTTAATATTTGTTTTTGTCTTGTTTAAGTAAAATGTCTTAACTTTCATGCATCATCTAGAGCTTTTCTCCATGGGCCTCCACTGAAAATGGGTTCCTGGCCCATTCGGACTTTCCCGGTAAACAAATGTTAAAAAATAAATAAAATATCCATGCTACATCAGAAGACACCCCTCAAACTAAGGCCAAGTGTCAGATTAACCTTCCAGTTACAATTATTTCATTCCTCCCTGCTTGGCACTGCTGCGCTTCACTTAACATTTGCAAACACGGTTTGCAACTTTGCTCAGGTGTGTGCACTACCAGTAAACACGATAACTGGAATTGACAGAAAACCATCAGTTTCCATTGCTCTGCTTCATCTGGTACATGGCTGACATTACAGAGGTGGGGTGTCCAGGAGTCCAGAATATTTATTGGACTCCTGGTAAACTATCACAGCCAAAGACTTCTGCGGGTGGACTATTCTGTCTCCCAGGACAAGTGTAAGGATGTATCCAGTGCCACTGGCATCCCATGCACTGAAGAGCAATGTAGGTATCATTTCAATCACCTACACAGGAGAAAAATGGATACTGCAATGGTTGGTTGCAGGAATTTGAGACCGTGGATATCCCACTACTGTGTTAGTATGACAGAGAGTACTTGTAAGACTTAGAAAGCTAAATATAGACAAGACTGGTATGCTTAATGCTCTGCTATTCTTTTCTGTTCTTTCTCCATCTGCTAATGAGTGCAAGTTCAATCAGCAGGCTTATGTTGCTCAATTCGAGAGAATGAGGGAAGCAAGTGGCATGTATGCAACATAAGAGAAATGTTATTGCAGCATTAAAAGTGACATATAGCTTTTTTTGGTCTTTATAGAGTTGTATCAAATTGAGCAGATATGTGTCCCAGCCTGGCATGGAAATAAAGTACATAAGGAAAGGTGGCAGTGGAATGTAGAAGTCCAAGAAGTCATCAAAAGAAAGGAGTACAGGAAAAAGTGAGAGATAGAAAAGGCCAACCAGGCTAAGAAGGAATACTGCTTGACTAACAAAGAAGCTAAGACAGCAGAAACAATAAGCACTCTACCAACTTCTGGAAAATGACTCAGTAGGTGGCACAAAGAAACTATATCAGGTTGCAAGGCAAGCACAGGAAAAAAGAACATAGTCAGAAACTCTTCATAAAGGATGCCAGCAACAACCTGCTCACGAATCCACAGGACATCAAAGGCAGATGGAAAGAGTATTTCCAGCAGCTTCTGAATGAAGAAAACCCCACAGCAGCTGTACTGTTCCAGAAACAGCCTATGATGAGAGAAGAATAGGAGTCCACCCTAGAAGAAGTAAGAATAACATTAGGGAAAATGAAGTCAGGGAAAGCAGCAGGCTCAGATGAGGTCACAGCAGATATGATAAAGATGCTGGTTAAGATAGGGGAGAAATGGCTCTTGAGGATACTCATAGCAGTTTGGAGCGAAAGATGTATCCCAGATGACTGGAAGAAAAAGCATACTTATGCCAGTGTATACGAACAAAGGGGACATCCAAAGCTTTGAGCCATACAGAGGCATCAAACTCCTATCATATTGCATGAAAGTTCTGGAGAGAGTGATTGGTAAATGGATATGCAGAGTAGTAGAATATAAGATGGGAGATGAGCAGTTCAGATTAATTTCAGGAAGCAGCACAACTGACCCAATGTTTGCAGTGAAACAGATAGTTGAGAAGAAGCTAGAGATATGGAAAAAGTCCAAATGGGCATTCCTAGACTTGGAGAAAGCATCTGACAAGGTCCTAAGAAAGCTGATCTGGGCAGTACTGCAGGGGTTCAAAGTCCCAGAAACATTGGTAGAATGCATGCAGGCTATATAGAAGGACCCAATGATTCAAGTACAAACAGTGTTTGGCCTTACAGAGGGGTTCCCAGTGGGAGTAGGTGTACACTAGGGTTCAGCTCTGAGACCACTGCTGTTCATACTGGTGATGGACTACATTAGCACACAGGTTGGAGGGGACAGATTAACAAAGTTGCTGTATGCAGATGATGTGGCATTACTGGCAGACTCTGAGCAAGAACTTCAGCAAAGGAGAGGGAATGGAATGCAAAACTGAAAGCATATGCAATGAAACTAAGCACAGATAAGACAGTGGTAATGGCAGCAAGTTGGGGAAATCAGAAAAGCTGAGAACTGAGATAGAAGGGAATATAGTCGGACAGGTAAATAGCTTCAAGTATCTCGGAGGGGTGGATGAGGAGAAGGAAGTCTGAATGAAGAGGTCAAAGCTAGAACCAGAGGGTCTGCAGCAAACTGGCATTGAGTCTCAGGTGTATTATATGACAGAAGAATGCCAAAGAAGCTGGAAGGTAAGGTGTACAAGATAGTGGCACATCCAATACTACTGTATGGTACAGAAACCTGGGCAGTAAAGGCAGAGCAAATAAAGAAGATATTATGGAAATTAAGTGTCTGAGAAAGGTGGTAGCATACACTCTATGGGACAGATGAAGAACTGAGGAAATAACAGCAGATGCCAAAGTAGCTCCAAAAGGCATAAAAGATCAAACAGAACGGATTATGGTGGTTTGGACATGTGCAAAAAAACAGAAGACAATCTCGTGAAGAAGATTTGGGACAGGCATGAAGAAGTTAAGATGAAACGAGGACATCAGGCAAAGAGGTGGATGGATTGTATGAAAGAAAATCTGTGACAGTCAAGCATGAGTTTTGAGGAAGGCAAGAGAGTGGCAGTGAATATACAGAGATGGTGACAGTTAACACAATGCCACAACCCCATGTAGAAAATGGGAAAAAAGGGGGATGATGATGATGATCAAAACGACCATGCATATCCCAGCTGTAAAAACAAGTATGCATGCCTTAGTCTGTAGCATAAACTAATTGTAAGAGTCCAATATTAGACTGTAGTCAGAGGTTGTGGGTTCAAATGCCACAATTCACAACTATACAATACTGTTATTTCTTCAATAATATTTACATTAAATTAAAAACTCTATACCAGTGGCACAAATGCCCTGCTGTAAACTGTAATCTGTGTAATAGGAACACACATATGTGCAATATATGCACATTTCAAGGATCAATTTCAGCAATCTGTAGTACAGTGTGTATCTGTTAGTATGCATACTTAAATGTAATACTTCAGATAAAATAGTTGCATAATTGTATTAATGCATTGTATGTCACATGATGCTGCTCACTTTACATATTTTTTCTTACCCCAACCCTTCTCTCTATTTTTTTATTTTCTATTATGTGTCTAAATGATCTACGTCAGAATACTGAGTTTTCAGAAACTTGAAATTCATATGGTCAAGACCATACAAGTGAGTTTCCGAAAACCTGAACTTCATAAAATAAAAAAAATGAAAAAAAATAAATAAATAAAAACACATAAATCTACCTTTTTTTACTTATTTGCAAGGGAGGAAGCCCCCCTGCACCCCCCATACCCCCTGCAAATTATATATATACTAACTCTGAGATCGCACTATAGTGAGGAAAAGGGTACATTTCCCGATTCTCACTGCACCATAATCTCCATTCAAAAGTTTGGGGTTTTCAAAAACTGAATCATATGGTCTCGACCATATGAATTTCAAGTTTCTGAAAACTCAATCATCTGATACAGACTGATCATCAAAATGTCTTAATGTCATCCATGTGTACAATATCACTAAATGTTACACAGCACAAGGAGGTGGGTCAGCCCCATTGAATCAGCCTGCCCCTGCTCCATCAGCTCAAGCTCTGATGCCCAGCACATCTGGGATCCAACCTGGCAGCACTGTTTCTGCTGCACCTACACCACCTGTGCCCTTGGGTAGTACCCCCTAGAGAGCTGTGGCAGTTCTCCCTTCCGGGAGCAGTGGCAGAGGTGGTGATTTTATCACCCATATTGAGTTGCCAGGGATGGTGCGTAAGGTATTGTACCACAACATTGGTATATGCCAACACTGGATAGAGAGGCTGTTCTCCCTCATGGTCCATAGGAGGAGGAGGAGATGTCAAGCACTCCAGCCACCAAGTGAGTAAGGGGACAGTGATGACAGCCCAGTGGGTGAGGACTCAATTCTCACTGTCTCCAAGACTGATGTCCATGAGCATGCGTTGTCCCCTCCCTCAACCCAATCATGGTCTAACAACTTTTTGTGTCCATCACCATCCCTGTCTCTTGTCTTCTTTGTCTAGTATGTTTGCACTTGCTAACTCACCTACTCAACTACCTGAACCAGATTTACCTACATCTCTTACCAGCAGTCCTATCTTAATGAATTAAAAAAATGGGCCTCTGTTCCACACAAAAAAAAAAAAAAAAAAAATTGTCCCATACATAGCTCCCATTTTGCACATATGTCGTCTTCACACTTAATTCAATCCAATTGACTAAACAACATGATTGCATTGTTGTCAGCCCTCCTTGTGGAGGTGACAGTCCAAATTCAGTTAATATTCTGCATATTTTCAGTTTACACTGTTAAAAAAATGGATAGCAATGGTTCTTTCCTACTTTCCCTACTGCACATTACTGTACTGCTTTCCCTATGTACTTCCTCCTGCTTGCTCCCCATTTCACCACTTTTGAATCTACCCAATTTTAATACCCTTAATCTGGTCAAAAAATAGAATCACACACAACGCATATAAATAGCAGAAAAAGAAATGGATCCTTTCACTTTTTGGGCATTATGTTTGTGCAGAGGTGCGCATCACACACCAATGTCAAGAGACAGTGAGTAGCGGTACAATGCTGAGGTTACCTCAGCGGAATGCTGCTTAATATATAAACAATCCACCAAGGTTTGGAATGTCAAGGAAAAAAACACTTTCAAAATTAGCATTAAAAAACTTTTAATCCACACTTTCATCTTAAACAAAGCTACTTCAGAATATTTTGGTGTTTTTTTCTGCCTATTTATATCAGAAGTGTTGTGGTGTTTTTGGAATACCACTTAATCCCACTGCACTGTACCAACACACAGTAACACATGTACTATAAACAATTCATGTCACTGCATTATCAAGGTTTATGTAAACTCCTTAAAAGTATTGGATACACCTGGATTTGAACTCATTATCATCTGAACTCAAAAAGAAATGTATCAATGCATTTACACCTACTTTCCCAAAGTTAGTTAGGCAGCAGATGTGTTTCATAGACTCAGTACTAACTCTCAGACTTTTCACAATGCAGCTTGCATTTGCACACTGCTTAACTATGCAGTAGCATGGAAAGTGTTGAAAATGTGTATCACTTTGTTTGCCATCTTGCAAACCCACTGCTTGCTGCGCTATGGGAAAGTAAATATTATGCATTACTACTGTTTACTATCCATTCCTTGTCTATTACATGAAATTACATCTGGAAATATAACAAACCGAAGGCCCTATCTAACAATGTGTCACATATTTACAATACAGTCATGTGTTGTCTCCCCCCAAGCACTGCAACCCTGCTATCTCAGTACTTTTTCCACACATATATCACTTACACTACAGAACTTAATATCAAATGTTGTGTGATATGCAATGCACATCAATTTGGTAACATGCAGAAGAACTAGAACTATAGACCCATAAGGCTAAAAAGCCTCATCTGCAAGGCTAGGGAAGGAATCAGCATGGACCTTATCCACAGGGACTTAGGGACCTTCAACACTCCTGACCTGACCCATTTTGGTTTTATCAAGGGTAAATCTTGGTTATTAAACTTAGTAGACTTCTATGATAGTGACTCCAGAGACCTGGATGAGGAATAACAGGACATACCACCTATGATGATTTAGGAAAAGTCTTTGACACTAACCCTCATTCAGGTATCACAGAGAAAATCTCCTATCTAGGAATTAGCCCATGCTTTACTAGATGGATAGACAACTGTCTCACTGACAGAACACACACACTGTCAATGCTTGGGTCTGCACCTCCACCACTAGACCACATTACCAGTTTTATACCACAAGGATCTGTGCTGGGCCCTCACTTGTTTGGAATCTAATTCTCTGACGTTTGGGCAAAGGTAGATGGCCTGTGGCTTACCAGGTTTTCAGATGACTATCAAATGGATGCAGTCATATAGAGTCCCCCAGTGGTGCTAACATATTGCATAAGGGGCTGGTACAGACAGATGATAGGTACCAAACTCACAAACTGAAGCTTAAAGTAAAAAATGCCTCATTGCCTGGTTTGGCAATGAAGTACCCCTGATAATTATGATATGCATAGCACCCTCTAAGCTCAGACCCAATGTTGCAAGACTTGGAAACACATGTTGATAGTAATCTAGACTTCAATCAGTATGTGTCCATAGTGGTGAGACACACATTCTACATTGCACACATCATAAATAAGCCCATCACATCCAAGACCAGGAATGTCATAGCTCTGCTTTACTCTACCCATATGAGACCACTAACTGAGTATAATGCTCCCTTCTGTCTGTACCTCACCAGACACCTTCAGCAACTGGAGAAAACACAATGGTTTATGACCAGGATAATCAAGGGGCTCCAAAACATTATGTACACGGAAAGACTGAAAGACCTGTCACTTTACTCAGTGACATACAGGCTAAGAGGTGACCTATGCCTAGCCTACAGAGTGGTCTCAGTCCCTGCCCTTCTGGAAATGCTAGACATCTGCATATCAAATGGGATAAGAATAACTTGCCACAGGGATCTCAACATAGCCTGTGACATAAACAGAACATGCTGAGTAGACAGATATATCTCCCAGTGATTGCCACACCTCTGAAATAGGCTCCCACTGCATGTGAAACAGTGCTCCTTAATGACCCTATTCAACTCCAACCTTGATAAATGGATTAGTGATTGTAAATTCAACCCTGGGGTGGCACCTATGTCCCTCATGGACAGGGTCAATTGGTGCTGATCACAAAATTGCTATGCTAACAGCGACCATCTACCTATGCTCAATAAAGGTACTTGTGTTTTACAAGTCTAGGCTTGCAAATTCCCTAGGTCCATTAGGATTGTAACATGCTATGAACCTATGAAGTTATGAACCTATGGAGGCCTCCCAACATCTTCTTTCCAAAATGCCCTGCTGATGTCAACCACTATAAGTTGACCTGCAGTCTTGTAAAAATCGGATTTGAGCTAGCAGAAAGTACTGAGCTCTGTAGTCTGTTTTCTTAGACAGGTAGAGGGGTACTGTTCTCATTGCAGTCAACTGTGTGTGTGGATCTAAGCAGAAGACCAGAAATGTGTATCCTACATTTACCCCTCTCATCCCATATATTGACAATATTGTGATACTTGCACATGCATACACATCCATTTCATGCAGGCCTTCCAACATTTTCTCTCTAACATGCCCTGCTGATGTCATCTACTATAAGATGACTTGCAGTCTTATAAAAGTCAGACTTGTGCCATGGCACTTGTGTAAATGAATGAGTTCTGTAGTTTGTTTACTTAGGCAGGAGGTTTATTCTCACTACAGTCAATTTTGTGTGTGTGTCTAGCAAGAAGAGCAGAAGTGTGTATCCACACTTACTGCACCAGTTCCATGGATTTACAGTATTTTGATGCTTGCACATGCCTACACATCCATTTCATGCAGGCAACTGTGTGTGTGTGTGTGTGTGTGTGTGTGTGTGTGTGTGTGTGTGTGTGTGTGTGTGTGTGTGCGTGTGTGTCTAGTCAGAAGAGCGGAAGTGTGCATCCTACAGTTACTTTCTAATCCCATGTTTTGACAGTATTTTAATACTTGCACATGCCTATACATTCATTTCTTGCAGGCCTCACAACATCTTCTCTCCAATATGCCCTGCATATGTTATCCACAATAAAATGATCTGCATTATAAGATAGACTTTTACTGTGGCATTTGCATATATTACTGAATTCTGTATCCTCTGAACTTAGATAAGTAGGGGTTCTATTCTCACTGCAGTCAACTGGTGATGTGTGTGCTTGTGCTCTTGCCTGACATTACAGTGAGTAGTGTAGAGTAACCACATCCTATATGATACAAATTACAGTAACATGGCTTTCAGTCTATTCACATACATCATGGCATGGTTTGTAGGCTCTGAGTTTTCTTCGTGAGAAACCCCTGTGGTCTCTCCAGCTGCTGCATGTTTCTGGTGAGGTACATGTGAAAAACAGCATTATACTCTATTAGTGTTCTGATGAGGTTTGAGTACAGTGCTGTCATACAATTTTGAGATCTGAATATGATGGCATGACTTATGAAGTGCACAACATAGGCTTTCAATACCAGTGTGGACACTTAATAGATGAATTTCAGATTGCTGTCTACATATGTTCCCAGTGCTTGCATCACTGGGTTTCAGCATAGTAGGACTGTTGTCAATGCTGTAATTTGCATGGAATTACACTTTTCAGAAGGACAAAATAAAGACACATTTCTGCATTTTTTGTAGATAGTGTGGCTTTGTCACCAATCATTTGTCTGTGTTAGCCCCTCCTGCAATATGTTATGATTGGTGGACTCAATGATTGCACCCAATATGCAAGAATCAACAAACTTGGTAAGCCAAAGGCTATACACTTTAGTCTGAACTGTCCAGAAATAGATTCCAAGCACTAAAGGGCCAAGCACAAATCGATGGGGTACATGAATGATGACAACTCTACTGGTACAGGTTAATTCACCAGCTTTCACAGTATGTGTTCTGTCAATGAGTGACTTAGTTACCCATCTAGTGACATAATGGTTCATCCCTACCTGGGAGAGTTTCTCAATGACACCTGCATGGGGGATAGTGTCAATACCTTAGGCTGGAAAAAGATAGGCAGTGTGCACTGCCTTACCTTCATCCATACCTATCACATAGAAGCAATGGGCTGTGACAACATCAGAGATCACCTATGGTGTAACTCACCACATACGCCTCCCTGATACAGTTGAGTACACACTTCAATACACTCTCCACATGGGCTACATTCTCATAGAAGAGTGTACCTCAACATGCATACATCTGAGTTGAAGGAGGGGACAGCACCTGATGCATGCATGTATAGAAACATCCTGATTCTCCTCAACTATGAGGTAGATCAACATGTCATTATAGACCTTTTCTAAATGTACACTAGTAATATCCCAGCTGTGTGGAACATACCTCTGTGAGTTGTTAATGCTACATCATGTCTGATGCATTAGACAGATTTCCTCAAAGAGGTCATCAAAGGTATGCATGATGACAACACTATCATCATGTTGAACTTGACCAGGCCAAGGCACTTGACACTAGTCCATACTGAGGTATTCAATCAACATTGTCAGATGTGGCCATAAGCAGCTATATCACTAAGTGGGCAGACCAGACTTCGTACCTCTCAACCTCTTAGAGCAAGAAATCCAGACAAAGCCATAAATAATGGGGGGACAAAGGCCAAAAATAGGGGCACTTTTTAAATACTGCTCTTACAAACTTGGAAAGTTGATAGAATAACAGGTTTTGCATTAGCACAGATTTTCTGAAGGGTATGAAGTCTGAAACTGAAATGTCTGTCATTATTTTCTGATTTGAACCCTGAGTGATTTGCCAATGATTTACTAGAAAACCACAATCATATGAGAAATGAACCAAAAATATGAGGCAAAAATCTGGACATTCGGCAAAAATCTGTACAGTTGAGAGGTATGAGACCAGTGTATCACATACATGTCATCTAATTATGTCAAAATGTGTGACATGACCTATATCTCAGGGTCAGTGATCAGGTCTGTATACCAGGGTTGTCTGTTAGACAATTTCCTGTCCATTATTTAAGTGATGGACATCACAGATGACATACACTTTCTGTGTCCAAACAGCTGCCTGAAGGACTCTAGATTGTGGGCAATCATTGACTCCAGCTGTGATATTAGTATAATACAGACAGTGTCAACACGAACCAAAGACTGCTGCCACAGCCATGACAACACATGCAATGACAAGAAAACAAGAGGGGATTTGTTACATCAGGAAAACAAGTACACAATCCAAGAATAATGTGCACATCACAGCCTATACGCAGACCAATAGGTATGTTATCTGTGTCCTGGGGTGGATGGTAAGTGGAACATCCACCAGCATGGTAATATATATATAGACACACACACACACACACACACACACACATATATATATATATATATATATATATATATATATATATATATATGCCATGCACAACAGTCATCTAGCCTCTATTGCTCAAATTGATGCATACAGGTATAGCAGTGTCCCTCCTACCACCTCCAGCAGATATTACAATGCTGGGACAGTGTGTTTGATTACCTAATAAAATAAGGAAGTATCATAATAGGTGTAGAAGTGTGTTTGTGCTGAATCATCTGTGATCACTCTAAGTCAAATATGTTAAGTCAGAGGCATGGGATTACTGGTGGTATTATTCTGATATTGTCCATGATTGTGGTTGCTTTTTTTAATGTTGTCCATGAGCCTTTACCTGTGTCCCATTTGTTGGAGACCTCTGCTGAGATTACACTCATATTCAGACAAATCAGTTTACACAGATTCACAATATGCAGCCTACTTCAGTTGCAGGTCAGATCCCTGATAAATGTCCTATGCATTATTTATGTAAGGATGTTTATCTTACACAGATATCCTCCCCTTTGTTATGTCACCTTGTGTGACAGTCACATAATAGATATTTTCACTGTGCAGTCCCTTCTGTACCACATTGATATGTGATAGGTGTTGCTGCTGCAACCGTCTTCCATTGACATGTCCTCATCTGCTGTACATTAGGTTGTTTTACCTGTCTTCTTTCTCTGTGTTCATTCTTACAGTTCATCTGTGTATCCCTATTCAATACACACACTTCCCGAGTGTTTATTTTACATGGCAGTCCATGTACCCTTACAGATCATTAACACAGCTTCAGTACAGAATGCCCGGAATGGGATTTCACAATAATCTGCACTGTAGATACACTGTCTTGTACTGTGTTTGTACCATATAGACCGTATACTTAATGATCATACCTCTCAACTGTCCATATTTTCACAGAATATCCAGTTGCATTCCTTATTAAATTTTTGGCTTTTTGCCATATCACTGGGATGATCTCAGGACAGATATGACTCAATATTACATGCATATGAGTTTCAGACTTCAAATCCTTCAAAACATGTATCTTAATACAAACCCTTGATTACTCAAGTACATTTCTATAGGGCAACTATGTCAAATATGTCCTATTTCTGGGCCATTGTCTCCCCATTATGTTGATGTTTGTCCAGATGTATTGTACTAAGAGATTGAAAGCTATCTGTGAAGCCCTGGTGATCATTGTGGCATTCAACTCAAAACCACTGACCATCAGTGCTCTGATTTAAACTGGATGTTATCTGTGTTTGTGTATGTTTAAACATGGTGAGCACCATGCACATTCAGTTAGAGCTGCTGCTCACCACTCGTTGCTGAGTACACATGTAAACTCCGTGTAGGCTTTGTGCAAAGACTACACAGAGTTTATTTAATCCCGGGCATTAATTTGCTCTCATCTGAATACATTTTCTTGTCATATATAATTTATCAAAATATCTTTTAGAAGGATTCATTAATGCTTACAGTAACTGTAGACTATGTGTACACCATTCTGTGTGAACAGACAACACAATCATAACTTCTACCTTCTTCCTCTTAGTTTTAGTTTTCCTACTGATTTCCTTGCAATCTTAAATATCAAGGGGGATTCGTAAAGGTTACCACGATGTGTTGACTATGTCTACATGAGTCTTTCTGAGAGAATTGACTGCAGAAAAATGTGGTAGGGATGTTCTTGAATACAGATTGTGCACACTTGGTGTAGGCATTCATGAATCCAGCCCATCTGTGTTGGTTTCAGTTTCATTACAAGTTGGAATTTTGAAACTTTAATGTGTTTTTGTTTGTTTAGTATATTACATATTCTAGGCAGTCTTTTAAGAAGTGGTGGATTTATAAAAATACTGTTTAAGTTACTGGCTTCTACCAGCAGCCTTGTCACCAGTTTTCTTTAGTACTTTTTTGTAAATATCAAGAGAATACCCCAGACTTCACAGGATTGATGCTTTGGCCATTTTAAATTATTTTTAGATTTCTATAAGCTGATTGTTTTGCCTTTGTGTAGATTTTTACAAAATCAAAACATTTTTTTTCCACAATCCCATAATTTTATTCTATGTATTTTGGAGTTAATAAACTATAGGAATAGACTAATCTTTTCTGACCATTTATTAAGCCTGGTATTCAGAAAGAGCTACCAGCAGTAGTAAGCCATAACAAGAGTAGAAAACTAATTGCAGAAGCCATTTCCAATTCAAACACAGGCTCACCCCAGTGTTTCTGCACAGTCTGTGGAATCACTTGGGTAGGTCATCTCCATGGTCATGGTAAATTCGTATGAGGAATTTTGGAGTAGCAACCTATGCTACCTAGTCAAGTACTCTTCCCCAGAAATGCCTGCAGTAAGAAGTTTATGCAAATGAGAGATTCTCAAAGAATCACTGAGGTGTGTAAATTAGCATAGCTAACCTTGTTAGTATATTCAAAATGCCACATTCTTCCATAACTCTCCATAGTTGTTGCATCTTTTGGCTTTTCCCCATTAGGGGTCGCCACAGCGGAACTCCGGCCCGCTAATGATTGGCAGTAGATTTTTACGTACCGAGTTGCCAGCTCTGATGCAGAACCTTTAATGAAGGTATGCCCATTCACGCATGTCGCCACACAGATGACGCTTTAGCTGGGAATTGAACAGGACAGCGTCTTACTGTGAGGCGACAACGCTACCGCAGCAGCACTACCGCAGTTCATAACTCTCCATAGTAAAAAACAAATTACAAGTAAATTAAAGGGAAGAGGTGTGTGTTTGTTTGTGTGGTGTCTGTGTATGTGTGTGTGTGTGTGTGTGTGTGTGTGTGTGTGTGTGTGTGTGTGTGTGTGTGTGTGTGTGTGTGTGTGTGTGTGCGTGTGTGCGTGTATACATAAATGTATGTGTATGTATATGTGGATGCATATGGGTATGTGAATGTGTGTTTCTGGGAGGGTGCTATACCTTGTTTAAGATATCTGGATGCAGCCACTAGCCAACACTAGGGACACTATTTAAATATTACTGTAAGTCATTTAAAACGTTAATAGAACTACAGATTTTGGATCACAAAGAATTTTCTGAAGAATAAAAAGCATGAAAATATAATGTACAGGATTACTGACTGACTGGAATGTCCTGTAATTTATGAGATACAGGGCAAAATTACTAGGCCCTCAGGGACTTTCAATAAAGCCATGACCAATATAGAGTGGTATGTGTGCATTTGTGTGTGTGTGTGAGATTGAATGGGGTCCTCGTTTGCACACAAGATACTTTGGCCACAAGTGGGGATTATCACCCAAAAGTGCTGATTAGTAATAGTACTAACACTGTACAATTTAGAGACATGCAAATTAACCAGTAATGAGTTTTTTTCCTCATTGTGGCTAATCCTGTCTGTGAATTACATTTTTCATGGTCACACAAACTGCTATTTTTGTCAACAGCAGTTTAAGCGAGCACAGTAAATGTTTTCTGGATGCCAGCCTATATTCGATTAATTTTCAAAAAATAATGGAATAGACCAGACAAAAAATTAATGCTTCTTGAGATTAGCTTTTTTTTTAATATAGCAGAAGAATGAAGTATGAAGTACAACTAGAACATGTTTTGAAAGATTCAAGGCTCAGTGTTAAATACAATGAAATATAAACATTATTAGTTGATGCCTAACTCCCTTGAGCATAATAATGATGTGTACAAAATAACAAATTTTTGTTTTATAAAAACAATTCATCCTTTCATGAATACATTCTATTACTAAATGGACTGCTTGGGTTATGAAATATCTTTTTATTTAAGTAGCAGTCAACAACTCTCTAAATGGATTGCTAGGCCTTTTAAGTTGTCTAGAGCATTATTTAATGTACTTTTACACTCTTTTGCTCTTAGTCCAGAAATCCAATAGAAATCAACAAGAAAGTAATTTATATTTTAGTTATCAGCTATTGAAACTGTGGCCATTCCATTACTGCATTTATATCTTGATAAGGTTTACAGCATCAGAGAACTTTTTCATGTATAATATATATAATATTGTCTCTTTTTTTTGTACGGTGAATAAGATACAGTTTCAAATGCCATACCATTCTGATTGCTTTTATTTTCCTGCATCACATGGGTTTATTGGTGAAAAATAAATACAACTGTATTATTTAATTTCAAAAATGAATACAACCTCCTACAAATCTGGACTCATTTGAAACCCCTCATGTCGAAATATAAAAGTGATAGTAAAGTAATTAGAGTCAAAAAACGATATGTGATAGTATATGATAATTTATAGGACATCTGCATAGATGGAGGGATGGGGTAACTATGATAACTCTGTAAACTAACTTGAGATTAAAAAATAAGAGAAAAATGAAATATTATATTCAGTATCATTTAATGCATTTTAAAATAAAAGAAAATAATAGTGTTAAAAATAAATGTACAGTCAAGTACAGGTGTGATTTGATATGGGTATATAAGTGTTTAAAAGATGAGAAAATGGGTGGCACTTTGGGGCTAAATTTTGTTATCCACAAAAATAGCTATTAAGAGTAATACAAATTTGGTTGCACTATGGATACTGAATTCAAAACTAAGAGCACTTTTTTCTCAATAGTAAGGAGTCTATGGATTAAATTACCCTTAAAAATCAGGCAGGAAAAAAAAACTTGGATATTATAAAACATGTGGACTTATGGTTTGGTGATATGGAATATTACAGTGGTGCAGATTGAAGCAAGGCCTAGAGTGAACACATCTGAGATCACTGCCTTTAGAAATAAACTGCAATATTGTAATGTTGCAATCTACCTCTATACATGGAATTAAGTTTCCATAATCTATTTATGAAATGTTCTGAATTAAACTTGCTCACTGTACACAAACATATCTTTTGATGAATGTGTCCAAGTGTCCAATAATACAAATTCTGGCTGCATGGATAAAAATAAATAGCTGTTTAGCAAAACACAAAAGATCATATTATGGATGAGAAGGAAAGACAAGTGGAGAAAAGAGAATAAAGGAGAACTGAAGAAGAGGCACAGAGACCATCAGTCATCTGAATTTTAAGATTTTGATTGTAAACCTATATATATATATATATATATATATATATATATATATATATATATATATATACATATATATATATATACATATATATATATATATATATATATATATATATATATATATAGATAGGTCTACTTGAAAATGCCAAAAGTTCTAAACGCAGACGACGAGAACACCGACACCGGAAGATCAACAATGGAGAAGACCGACAGTTGAGAATCCCGACGCTGAGAACACTGACATGTTAAGGTAAGTGGGTGATAGGGACGGACATTAGGGTAGGGTGCGGGTCAGGTAAGTATGCGATAGTGACGGACTTTAGGTTTAGGGGCAGGTTAAGTGAGTTACGGATAGGGTGTGGGTAAGGTAATTGTGCGATAGTGGCAGACTTAAGGGTTAGGGGCGGATTAAGTGAGTTAGGGTTAGGGTGCGGGTAAGGTAAGTGTGTGATAGTGACGGACCTTAGGGTTAGGGTTTGGGTTAAGGTTAGTGCATAGATAGTTGTGTTTGTAAGGTTTAGTGAAGGTTTGTAAGTTTTTTGGTGTGCTTGTGTTGTGTCTGTGTTTGTTGGGAAAGGTATTTGTTTTGTTGATTGTCGGGATTGTGGTTTGTTGGGTATGTGAAGTTTTGTGTTTTTGAACTTTTGGTTTCTTTCAATTTTGTCGTGTCGGTTATTTCGTTGTCGGTGTTTTGGTGTGTCGGTGTTATCATGTAGAAGCATATATATATATATATATATATATATATATATATATATATATATATATATATATATATATACAAAGTCCAGCAATCAGCACATAAAACACAGCCAGAACAAACTGATATATTCAGCGTGTGTATCAAACGCCCAAAAGGCAACACATAGAACACAGCCTGATAGTATTTAAGCCTGAGAGCGTTTCAGTTACCAGACATCATCAAATGACTTGTAATGCTTCAAACATACTCCAGAATGAGCAGTTTAAAACAGACCACACATTTATTATTCAGGATACAAAGAAAAAACTAATAAAATAGCAAAGGATAAGCGCTTTCGGGTCACTTCAACGACCCTTCTTCAGATCCAAATAACTTGTACTGCATTCTTTTGATTTTAAAACCCTTTCCAATAATGAGACATTGCCTTGAACATACACACCCATCATAGAACGATGTGTCATAAGTGCCTCCTCAATCTCCGCCTTTTCAAGGTGGGTTTCATAGGGAAGGCTGTACTGAGCCCTGGTTTTTGATGGGCTCGCAGTTTTCCAATCCAGAATATCTCTTCTTGCTCAAGTTTGTTGTTAACATCTCCTCCCCTTTCAGAGGCATACAAAATTCTCAGAACTCTAAACATAAAACCATGCCATTCATTGTCTCTAATGTGTTTAGCTAAAGGATTCTTAAAATCCTTAAGCCTTGTATCACTAATATGTTTAGACAGTCTCTCCTTCATCTGTCTCACTGTTTTCCCGACATAGAAATTATCACATAATGAACATGTGGCCAGATATACAATATTCTTCGCCGTGCAGTTGGCATAGAAGTTACTAACATACTTCCTCTTGGTGACAGGATGCTCAAAAGAAATATCTGTACATATAAATCTATGCATAGTACATCTTCTGCACGGAAAAGTCCCTCTTCTTTTTGAGGTAATATGTAGTTCCAAATTATTGTCTTTGCATAATATTTTCTTCAAATTCTTTGCATTTCTAAAGCAAAACCTAGGTTGTTCCCCTAGTATTCCTTTACATTCCTCATTCAACATTAATATCTTCCAATTCTTCCTGACAATGTCACAGACCCCTTCAGTATCTGTTGTATGAGTGAGGAAAATTTTCAATTCCCTCTGACGATTTATACTCAGATCTAGATTTTCTTGCTTCCCTATTAAATATGGTCTGCCTTTCTCACCTCTTTCCAAGTTTATTTGCTGTTTCATTCTGAGCACTTCTTCTTCTCTGTAGTGTCTTGCCTTCAGATGTTCAGACATGTCATCCATTACCAACCCAAGGGTTGTATCATTCAAATGTATTCTTGACGTTCTTAGAAACTGTCATCTCATGATGTTATTGTAGGTATACCTCGGATGCATACTATATCTTGGTAGAATGTTATTCGTCCAGCAATCCTTTCTAAGCAGGCTGGTCTTTATATTCCCTTCTTCATTTTGTAAAATTCTTACATCAAGAAAATCCATCTGTGTATCACTATAGGTCATGGTAAACTTTAGAAAACTTGTATTGTTTTTCAAGTATGTATGGAAATTGCTGAGTTCCACAGCATCACCTTCCCACATAATATATATATCATCCACAAACTTTTGATATATCTTTAAGCAATTCTTCCAGGGGTTATCCTGATACACCACTCTATCTTCCCAATGAGCCAATACTATATTCACATAGCTATTGGCGCATGGCGTACCCATAGCTACACCACATAGCTGTACAAAGAACTTCCCATTGAACATGAAGACGTTATTGCTCAAAATCATTTCCATCAACTTACATAAAACTATAAGTTGTCTTTCCTCATATGTACCTTCATTCAACAAGGAATTTCTTATTGCTGTTATACCATAACTGTTTGGAATACTGGTGAACAAATTCTTGATGTCCATGCAAATCATTAAATATTTCTTCCCATCACTTTTCATATTGATGTACTCACTCAACTTCACAAGAAATGTCTTGGTATCCTTTAAGACAGCTGCTGCCTTATCCAAGACCTTTTTAATGTGATGTTCCACATAAATTGATACAGGCTCCATGATCCATCTTGCTCCTGCCACAATAGGCCTCATTGGTGGTTTCTGTGGATCATTGTGAATCTGTGGAAGACACTTAAAGGCCAGAATCAAAGAATACTCCACCTGTAAATATTTACGTAGTTCAGCTGTAATCAAGTTTTCCTCTTTGAGTTCTTCCAAATACAATAGTACTCTCATTTTGATCTTCTATAGCTCATTTTTATTGATCTCTTTGTATGATGTATCATCCTGCTGAAGGATCAATACCTCTTCTTTGTATCTCACATTATCCATCAGGACAACCCCTCCTCCTTTGTCTGCAGGTCTAATGATCAGTTCTTTGCTCTCTTCTATCTCCTTCAAAGCCAGTTTTCCCTCTTTCGTGATATTATATCTTTTCCTTTTATTGTTCTGCAGATACTCAGTTATTTCTTGTTCACATACATTAATGAAGGTATTTATCACTGCATTATTCTGTGGGAAAAAGCTGCTAGGCTTTTTAAGCAGGTCTAGTTCAGTTTCTTAATTGTCCTTATACATGCTTCTCAGCATCACATCATGTCCAAAGGACCTCATTCTCAATATTGCCTCATTATCATCCATTCCTCTGGTTGGTATGAATTTCAGCCCCTTATTGAGAATACTCATGTGCATTTCCTTTAACACGAAGGACGAGAGGTTAAAAACCAAAGATTCATTGCTTCTTTCTTTGACCTTTCCTCTGTGTATGACCTCCTTCTTTTCCTTCCTCTGTTCAACTATCTTATTTCTTTTCTGTTTCATACTTACCTTATCCAAAGCGGAAGTACTGGAAAAAACACATCCTTCATACCATTTTTTTGGTATAGCACCCGAATCATTACTCATCACTTGCCTCTGATTCTTATCAGTAGATATCAAATCAGCTATGCCCAGCGTTTGATTAGTCATCTGTACTGTCCCCTGTGGGGGTGAATTATTCATGCTTATATTAACATTTTCATTTTGATTTTCATAACTTTCATTCACTTTGTCCCTACATTCATCAACTGCACTCAGTGAGGCCATTTGTGGAACTCTCTGCGGGTACCTATTGTACGATCCAATCATTGCAGGCGCTTGCTGCTCCTTATTAAAATCTCTTGACCAAATGAACACATCACCCCTTTTAAAATGACCATAATCCCTCCTAATTTTCTTTGTTTTTGTTTTTTCCAATTTATTATCATACAATGAAATTTTATAATATATTTCCTCTAATTTCAATATACATATTTCATTGTCGAAATCATTCTCCAAGTACATTTGCAAGCTTTCCACTTTCTTAACATGCTCATTTTCTCTAGGTAAAAATGTTCTATGAGTAACTTCATATAACCCTGACTGTGTTCTTAATTAAGGCTTTGGCATTTTTTCAGCAATTCTGGTTGTGACTTCCCCTGTGTAGGCATTAACCAAACTCTTAGGCCTTTCGATATAATATTGTAATGTAAACATGCCTCTAGATGTTGTTGTTGCCACTGCAACCTTTTTAGTTCATAAAGACCATCTTCCATCTCTCTTACACCATTATAAAACTTTTGCATATCCACAGCATTTTGTCTTTCACTTTCAGCCACTTCAGTTCGTGTTACTTCCTCTAAAAAATCCAATTTCAATAATGGATTCTCATTACTATTAAACAACAGTCTATTAGACTCACTTTGTGCCGATGCATGCCTTCCTTCTGTTTGTATAGTTGGCATACGACTTATATACACATTACCAGTAAAATCTTCAGTTATCCTCTCAGCTCGTCCTTCCGCCATGTCTCCTCTGATTCTATATAAAAACAAGATAAATACAAAAACAACTGCACTGGAACTCGGTAGGAGTCTGCTGCAAAAAATACAATATGTCCAAAGTCCAGCAAGCAGCACATAAAACACAGCCAGAGCAAGCTGATATATTCAGCGTGTGTATCAAAAGCTCAAAAGGCAACACATAGAACATAGCCTGATAGCGTTTAAGCCTGATAGCGTTTCAGTTACCAGACATCATCAAATGACTCGTAATCCTTCAAGCATACTCCAGAATGAACTGTTTCAAACAGACCACGCATTTATTATTCAGGATACAAAGATAAAATTAATAAAATAGCAAAGAATAAGCGCTTTCGGGACACTTCAACGATCCCTTCTTCAGATCCATATAACTTGTACTGCAGCCTTTTGTTTTTAAAACCCATTCCACCAATGAGACATTGCCTTGAACAGACACACCCATCATAAAACGGATGTGTCATAAGTGCTTCCTCAATCTCCACCTTTTCAAGGCGGGTTTCATAGGGAAGGCTGTATTGAGCCCTGGTTTTTGATGGGCTCGCAGTTTTCCAATCCAGAGCATCTCTTCTTGCTCACGTTTGTTGTTAACATCTCCACCCCTTACAGAGGCATACACAATTCTCAGAACTGTAAACATAAAACCATACCCTTTATTGTCTCTAATGTGTTTAGCTAAAGGGTTCTTAAAGAAGAACTCAATGAGCAAAACTTGATTACAGCTGAACTATGTAAATATTTACAGATGGAGTATCCTTTGATTCCGGCCTTTAAGTGTCTTCCACAGATTCACAATGATCCACAGAAACGACCAATGAGGCCTATTGTGGCAGGAGCAGGATGGATCACGGAGCCTGCATCAATTTATGTGGAACATCACATTAAAGAGGTCTTGGAGAAGGCACCAGCTTTCTTAAAGGATACCAAGACATTTCCTGTGAAGTTGAGTGAGTACATCAATATGAAAAGTGATGGGAAGAAATATTTAATGATTTGCATGGACATCAAGAATTTGTTCACCAGTATTCCAAATAGTTATGGTATAACAGCACTAAGACATTTCTTGTTGAATGAAGGTACATATGAGGAAAGACAAGTTACAGTTTTATGTAAGTTGATGGAAAGGATTTTCAGCAATAACGTCTTCATGTTTGATGGGAAGTTCTTTGTACAGCTATGTGGTGTAGTTATGGGTACGCCATGTGCCAACAGCTATGCGAATATAGTATTGGCGCATTGGGAAGATAGAGTGGTGTATCAGGATAACCCCTGGAAGAATTGCTTAAAGATATATCAAAGGTTTGTGGATGATATATATATATATATATATATATATATATATATATATATATATATATATATATATATATTATGTGGGAAGGTGATGCTGTGGAACTCAACAATTTCCATACATATTTGAAAACAGTACAAGTTTTCTAAAGTTTACCATGACCTATAGTGATACACAGATGGATTTTCTTGATGTAAGAATTTTACAAAATGAAGAATCGAATATAGAGATCAGCCTCTTTAGAAAGGATTGCTGGAAGAATAACATTCTACCAAGAAGCAGTATGCATCTGAGGTATACCTACAATAACATCATGAGAGGACAGTTTCTAAGAAAGTCAAGAATACATTCGAATGATACAACCCTTGGGTTGGTAATGGATGACATGTCTGAACATCTGAAGGCAAGAGGCTACATAAAAGAAGAAGTGCTAATAATGAAACAGCAAATAAAGATGGAAAGAGGTGAGAAAGGCAGACCATATTTAAGAGGAAAGCAAGAAAATGTAGATCTGAGTATAAATCGTCAGAGGGAGTTGAAAATGGTCTTCACTCATATAACAGATACTAAAGGTGTCTGTGACATTGTCAGGAAGAATTGGAAGATATTAATGTTATATGAGGAATGTAAAAGAATACTAGGGGAACAACCTAGGTTTTGCTTTAGAAATTCAAAGAATCTGATGAAAATATTATGCAAAGACAATAATTTGAAACCACATATCACCTCAAAAAGAAGAGGGACATTTCTGTGCAGAAGATATACCATGTGTAGATTTATGTGTACAGATAATTGTTTTGAGCATCCAGTCACCAAAAGGAAAAAGGAAATATGTTAGTAACTTCTATGCCGACTGCACAACGAAGAATATTGTATATCTGGCCACATGTTCATTATGTGATAATTTCTATGTTGGGAAAACAGTGGAACAGATGAAGGAGAGACTGTCTAAACATATTAGTGATATAAGGCTTAAGGATTTTAAGAACCCTTTAGCTAAACACATTAGAGACAATGAAGGGCATGGTTTTATGTTTACAGTTCTGAGAATTCTGTATGCCTCTGAAAGGGGAGGAGATGTTAACAACAAACTTGAGCAAGAAGATATGTTCTGGATTGGAAAACTGTGAGCCCATCAAAAAACAGGGATCAGTACAGCCTTCCCTATGAAACTCGCCTTGAAGAGGTGGAGACTGAGGAGACACTTATGACACATCCATTCTATGATGGGTGTGTCTGTTCAAGGCAATGTCTCATTGGTGGAAAGGGTTTTAAAAACAAAAGGATGTGGTACAAGTTATATGGATCTGAAGAAGGGCCGTTGAAGTGACACGAAAGCGCTTATCCTTCGCTATTTTATAAGTTTTATCTTTGTATCCTGAATAATAAATGCGTGCTCTGTTTTAAACAGTTCATTCTGGAGTACATTTGAAGGATTATGAGTCATTTGATGATGTCTGGTAACTGAAACACTATCAGGTTTAAACCCTATCAGGCTGTGTTCTATGTGTTGCCTTTTGGGCATTTGATACACACACTGAATATATCAGCTTGCTCTGGCTGTGTTTTATGTGCTGCTTGCTGGACTTTGGACATATTGTATTTTTTACAGCACACTCCTACCGAGTCCTGGTGCAGTTGTTTTTGGATTTATCTTGTTTTTATACTGAATCGGAGGAGACATGGCAGAAGGATGAGCTGAGAGGGTAACTGAGGATTTTACTGGCAATGTGTATATAAGTCGTATGCCAACTATACAAACAGAAGGAGGCCATGTGCCGGCACAAAGTAAGTCTAATAGACTGTTATTTAATAGTAATCAGAATCCATTATTGAAATTGGATTTTTTAGAGGAAGTAACACGAACTGAAGTGGTTGAAAGTGAAAGACAAAGTGCAGTGGATATGCGAAAGTTTTATAATGGTGTAAGAGAGATGGAAGATGGTCTTTACGAACTAAAAAGGTTGCAGTGGCAACGACATCATCTAGAGGCATGTTTATATTACAATATTGTGTGGAGAGGCCTAAGAGTTTTGTTAATGCCTATGCAGGGGAATTCTCAACCAGAATTGCTGAAAAAATGGCAAAGCCTTAATTTAGAACACAGTCGGAGTTATATGAAGTTACTCATAGAACATTTTTTACCTAGAGAAAATGAGCATGTTTAGAAAGTGGAAAGCTTGCAAATGTACTTGAAGAATGATTTCGACAATGAAATATGTATATCGAAATTAGAGGAAATATATTACAAAATTTCGTTGTATGATAATAAATTGGAACAGATAAAAACAAAGAAAATTAGGAGGGATTATGGTGATTTTAAAAGGGGTGATGTGTTCACTTGGTCAAGAGATTTTAATAAGGAGCAGCAAGCGCCTACAAAGAATGGATCATACAATAGGTACCCGCAAAGAGTTTCACAAAAGGCCTCACTGAGTGCAGTTGATGAAGTAGGGACAAAGTGAATGAAAATTATGAAAATCAAAATGAAAATGTTAATATAAGCATGAATAATTCACCCCCACAGGGGACAGTACAGATGACTAATCAAATGCTGGGCATAGCTGATTTGATATCTACTAAGAAAAATCAGAGGGAAGTGATCAGTAATGATTCGCGTGCTATACCAAAAAATGGTATGAAAGATGTGGTTTTTCCAGTACTTCCACTTCGGATAAGGAGGTAAGAAACAGAAAAGAAATAAGATAGTTGAGCAGAGGAAGGAAAAGAAGAAGGTCATACACAGAGGAAAGGTAAAAGAAAGAAGCAATGAATCTTTGGTTTTTAACCTCTCGTCCTTCATGTTAAAGGAAATGCATATGAGTATTCTCAATAAGGGGCTGAAATTCATACCGACCAGACGAAAGGATGATAATGAGGCAATATTGAGTATGAGGTCCTTTGGACATGATGCGATGCTGAGAAGCATGTATAAGGACAATAAAGAAACTGAACTAGACCTGTTTAAAAAACCTAGCAGCTTTGTGCCACAGAATAATGCAGTGATGGATACCTTCATCAATGTATGTGAACAAGAAATAACTGAGTATCTGCAGAATAATAAAAGGAAATGATATAACATCATGAAAGAGGGAAAACTGGCTTTAAAGGAGCTAGAAGAGAACAAAGAATTGATCATTAGACCTGCAGACAAAGGAGGAGGGGTTGTCCTGATGGATAATGTGAGATACAAAGAAGAGGTATTGATCATTCTGCAGGATGATACATCGTACAAAGGGATCAATAAAAATGAGCTATAGAAGATAGCAATGAGAGTAAGGTTGTATTTGGAAGAACTCAAAGAGCAAAACTTGATTACAGCTGAACTATGTAAATATGTACAGGTGGAGTATCCTTTGATTCCGGCCTTTAAGTGTCTTCCACAGATTCACAATGATCCACAGAAATGACCAATGAGGCCTATTGTGGCAGGAGCAGGATGGATCATGGAGCCTGCATCAATTTATGTGGAACATCACATTAAAAAGGTATTGGAGAAGGCAGCAGCTATGTTAAAGGATACCAAGACATTTCTTGTGAAGTTGAGTGAATACATCAATATGAAGAGAGATGGGAAGAAATATTTAATGATTTGCATGGACATCAAGAATTTGTTCACCAGTATTCCAAACAGTTATGGTATAACAGCACTTAGAAATTTCTTGTTGAATGAAGGTACATATGAGGAAAGACAAGTTACAGTTTTATGTAAGTTGATGGAAAGGATTTTGAGCAATAACGTCTTCATGTTCGATGGGAAGTTCTTTGTACAGCTATGTGGTGTAGCTATGGGTACACCATGCGCCAATAGCTATGCGATATAGTATTGGCGCATTGGGGAGATAAAGTGGTGTATCAGGATAACCCCTGGAAGAATTGCTTAAAGATATATCAAAAGTTTGTGGATGATATATATATTATGTGGGAAGGTGATGCTGTCGAACTCAACAATTTCCATACATACTTGGAAAACAGTACAAGTTTTCTAAAGTTTACCATGACCTATAGTGATACACAGATGGATTTTCCTGATGTAAGAATTTTACAAAATGAAGAAGGGAATATAAAGACCAGCCTGCTTAGGAAGGATTGCTGGAAGAATAACATTCTACCAAGATATAGTATGCATCCAAGGTATACCTACAATAACATCATGAGATGACAGTTTCTAAGAACGTCAAGAATACATTCGAATGATACAACCCTTGGGTTGGTAATGGATGACATGTCAGAACTTCTGAAGGTGAGAGGCTACAGAGAAGATGAAGTGCTCAGAATGAAACAGCAAATAAGCATGGAAAGAGTTGAGAAAGGCAGACCATATTTAATAGGAAAGCAAGAAAATGTAGATCTGAGTATAAATCGTCAGAGGGAGTTGAAAATGGTCCTCACTCATACAACAGATACTGAAGGGGTCTGTGACATTGTCAGGAAGAATTGGAAGATATTAATGTCGAATGAGGAATGTAAAGGAATACTAAGGGAACAACCTAGGTTTTACTTTATAAATGCAAAGAATTTGAAGAAAATATTATGCAAAGACAATAATTTGGAACCACATATCACCTCAAAAAGAAGAGGACCTTTCCGTGCAGAAGATGTACTATGCGTAGATTTATATGTGCAGATAATTGTTTTGAGCATCCAGTCACCAAAAGGAAGTATGTTATAACTTCTATGCCGACTGCATGACGAAGAATATTGTATATCTGGCCACATGTTCATTATGTGATAATTTCTATGTTGGGAAAACAGTGAGACAGATGAAGGAGAGACTGTCTAAACATATTAGTGATAAAAGGCTTAAGGATTTTAAGAACCCTTTAGCTAAACACATTAGAGACAATGAAGGCCATGGTTTTATGTTTAGAGTTCTGAGAATTGTGTATGCCTCTGAAAGGGGAAGAGATGTTAACAACAAACTTAAGCAAGAAGAGATGTTCTAGATTGGAAAACTGTGAGCCCATCAAAAACCAGACCTCAATACAGCCTTTCCTATGAAACCCACCTTGAAAAGGCGGAGATTGAGGAGGCACTTATGACACATCCGTTCTATGATGGGTGTGTCTGTTCAAGGCAATGTCTCATTGGTGGAAAGGGTTTTAAAAACAAAAGGATGCAGTGCAAGTTATATGGATCTGAAGAAGGGTCATTGAAGTGACCAAAAAGCGCTTATTCTTTGCTATTTTATTAGTTTTATCTTTGTATCCTGAATAATAAATGCATGGTCTGTTTTAAACAGTTCGTTCTGGAGTATGCTTGAAGGATTATGAGTCATTTGATGATGTCTGGTAACTGAAACGCTATCAGGCTTAAATGCTATCAGGCTATGTTCTATGTGTTGCCTTTTGAGCATTTGATACACACGCTGAATATATCAGCTTGCTCTGGCTGTGTTTTATGTGCTGCTTGCTGGACTTTGGACATATTGTATTTTTTACAGCACACGCGTACCGAGTTCCGGTGCAGTTGTTTTTGGATATATATTTTTGGATATATATATATATATATATATATATATATATATATATATATATATATATATATATATATAGACAGATAGATATATGAGTATGGTATCTGTTGATTAAAAAATTAAGCAGTTGACACCAGAAATATTGTGCAGAACCAATAGGGTTCCTGATCTGGTGCTGACACGTTTTCTATTATACTTGAACTTTGCATTGAGAAATGATTACAAGAGCAATAAAGAATTTAATTTGCAATTGCATACACTTATTTCTCACTTTAAACTAGCCTCATAAACAGCACTGATTAGTGGGCTGCTAACGATAAGAAAAGGATGTAGTTCTTCTCCTAGCTGAGCCAGAATCTCATGCAAAAACTGTGTACAGTTTGTGATCAGGTATTCATTTCATCAGTTGGGTCATAGCACAGTCTCCTCAACCATTTATGCCTTCAACTAATTGCACTTAACATATTCACCAAAATAGTAAAAAACACGTAGGAATGTAACAACAAACTAAAATGAAAAACCCTCAGCCGAAGAAGCCAACACAATATTAACGCTCTTTATTGGAAACAAAACGTTTTCGCCCCTGCTATGCAGAAAGCTTCATCAGAAACATAAGAGAAAGGAACCGGCACATTTTAAATAAGTGCAGACATGATGTCATTTCCTTAGAAACAGTGTATCCAGCACAACAACATATACAAGGTGGACATTGTATTAACAAAGTATATCGTAACTTAAAAATAGAATTTAAAAGTTACATTGCATTTAGAAAAAAACATTTTCATTAAGAAATGCCCAATATCTAAAAACTGGGGTAGCATTCATATAACAATAAAAAAATAAAAAAATACCAAAAAAATTCTATGAAATTTATAGGTATATAAAACATATGCATCTATACATAAAGAAATTAAAAAGTAAGAACAATGCATAAAATAATTACACGCATAAAAAGCTATCTCTGGTAGCTTTTGTATCTGAGTAAGGAAGAGATGTTACATGATTCATTTAGGCCAGGGTAAGAGTAGGCATCAACCCCAATTTGCCACTCTAATTCCCTGGTCTCCAGAAACAATGACTGAGGTCCACCTCTAGGGCCCAAGGTAACATGCTCAATTCCCATAAATTCAAAGCTGTGA
The DNA here is from genome assembly GCF_019279795.1 of Protopterus annectens. Classification (NCBI taxonomy): domain Eukaryota; kingdom Metazoa; phylum Chordata; order Ceratodontiformes; family Protopteridae; genus Protopterus; species Protopterus annectens. The sequence goes on from NC_056728.1 coordinate 1,907,756,371, forward strand.
CCTATATTATTAACTATATGTTTAGATAAAGCATTGTCCAATTTTTTATTTTTTATTGCATAAAGATGCTGATAAATCCGGTCACTAAACTTACGATCAGTTTTCCCTATGTAAAAGCAGGGGCAACAAACACAAAAAGCAGCATAAACAATTGATTTCGTATTACAATTAATTCTAGAATGTATATTATATTTCCTATTCCTAATTGTAAACGAGCTACCAACTCTCATAAATTTACATCTATTACAAAAGCCACAAGGACCATTTCCCACTTGTCTAGTAGTTAGCAAAGGGTAAGTGGACCTTTGAAGTAATTCCTTTAAGTTTTTACCCCTTCTATAAACAACAGAAGGGGATGGACCCAATTTTTGGAGTAAAAAGGAACAATTATGGATGAAGTACCAGTTCTTTTTAATAATTGCCCATATAGTACCGACTTCTTTAAAAAAAGTTAACACCAAACTAGTACTAAAGTCAATTGGAAATTGGGTAGTTGTACAATTGGTGTTATTAGGTACTGGACATTCTAAAGAACCTGCAACCAATGAATGGCCCGCAATTGTCAACTCATGGGAGTGAGTAGTTAACAAAGGTTTATAAAAACCAGAAGATCTTTTTATAACTACCTCCTCAATGAGCTCATCAATCAAAGGGAGTGGGTAATCCCTGTTAGAAAAGAGATCTTTCAAAAATGCACACTCAATTTCAAAAGCCTCTTGTGTACTACACATACGCACCGCTCTGACCAATTGACCTTTCACAATTGATCTTTTCTGTTTAAGAGGGTGATTGCTAGAATAGTGTAGAAAACTATTACAATAGGTTGCTTTCCTATAAATACAAGATGAATAACAATTATTGGAAAAATCCTTCACCAGTTTGACATCTAAATAGTCAATTTCAGTTAAAGAAAAATGTGAAGTGAATTTCAAAAATGTACGATATACTTTGTTAATACAATGTCCACCTTGTATATGTTGTTGTGTTGGATACACTGTTTCTAAGGAAATGACATCATGTCTGCACTTATTTAAAATGTGCCGGTTCCTTTCTCTTATGTTTCTGATGAAGCTTTCTGCATAGCAGGGGCGAAAACGTTTTGTTTCCAATAAAGAGCGTTAATATTGTGTTGGCTTCTTCGGCTGAGGGTTTTTCATTTTAGTTTGTTGTTACATTCCTACGTGTTTTTTACTAGTATGTCGACCGGAGACTCTACAAGCCCGAGGACGCCTAACTTATTCAGGACGGATGAATTACATCCAAATGAAGAACCTGTTAATATTCAACTACTGCTTTCTTCGTTGAATCAACGTCTGGAGCGTTTTGACCAACGGCTCAATGCTATTGAAGTGAACAGTGTTCCAATTCACCAAGGGGACGCCAGGTCTATTCTGGGTAACCAGCGACCCAGTCAACCTATCGCTACCGCTCGGTCTAATAATTTGAATGTTGGAACGGATTCTGGTAGCGCTAGTGGTGACATACCAGCCGGACAACCGATGCAAGTTAATCGTAATTGTGGACAGACTGCTGACGGCTTTTTGAATGTTCCTGTTATAACGGCGCAATCTTTAACTATTGACAGCAGTTCTTCATTGACAGAGGCACAAGCCCTTTTGCAGAGGGTGGATTTACATCGTGGTGCTTCAACCATTATCAACGGAGGTAACGGTTTGGGACCAACGAGTGGTCCTGGTTTTTCACAACCTAATGTTGGCCATATGTGTGCTGAACGGCATTTAGCAGGTGAAATCTTGGCAGATAACACTGGTGCTTTCACTGGTGTTCCTTCCTTTGCTGTTTGGGTTGGAAATACTGAGAGTTTGGGATTTGGTACTCCAACGTTTGCTGGCTTACCTCCACAGGACAATCAAACAGGTAACTGTACTGATAATTTATCAGAAAAATTAAAAATTCTTGACAGTAACATGTTAAAAATTAAGAAGTTACAGCTTGAAGTGGCTTATTTCCAGCAATGTTTGGCTGAAAAAACAGTACCGAAGGGATTAAGGAGTTCTTTTTCGCCTACTACATTGGTTACTGACCAGGGTTTCCTGGATGATTTGACTTGTTTGTTTAATCGTCAAGGGGCAGAGTTGCTTGACCTTATGATCAAACATTATAATAATCATATTAGTGTCCTTTTGACTGAAACTGAGGAGCTTGACAGTACTATTAGGGTGGATATAAACTTTCTACGTTATAAATACGATTACCAACATATTTTTTCTAGTATTGATGCTCTGATTGAGAAATTAAAACAAAACAAGTCAAAGAAACTTTTTAGGGATAGGAAGGCATATCAACAAGGGATTGCCTACCCTAAAATTATTAGGAATAGGCCTAATAATACCAATTTAAATGAAGGCACAACCTGTCCAACGGATACGCTCCCTATGTCCAATGGTGGTGAATTTTTGGAAAATTACGATCAAAGCAATAGTGACCCCTGTACCTCGAATGAGGGGTTAAGGAGAAGTAGCAGGATTAAGGCCAACAACCAGAATTCCAAAAACAATTTTAACAATAGACCTCAACAGAGGCCTTTTTTAGGGGGACGGAACAACAAACCCCAACAACGACAGAAGTACAACAACTAACTTCATTGGACTGTCTGGTTGATGTCTCTCTTGAAAATTTGACTGAACCTGCTATCCTTTTAAATAGAAAGGGTGATTTTAAGGTTTACAACTTTTCAAGTGCTTGTATTGATCAAGAACTAGTGGAATTGTTGTCTAGGGGTGTTACTTTTGTACCGGACCAAAAGCCTTGTTTAGCTAAAATTTTGTTAGATCTTAAATGCTATGTGCGTAAATTGAATTTAAAATCTTTGTTTGATAGTAACGCACATAGTGAATGTCCTATGTTCAAACTGCTTAGTACTTATAATCCTCCACTCCACCCTAACTTAAGCATTTTGAAAATGTTTGTGAATTAGATCTTAGACACTTGTTTGACAGTGTACATGGCCCTAGGCATCAAAGCAATATATCTTATGATCAAAAAATTGCTCTTGACCAGGTTTGTCAGCTGCCTGTTAGGGTAATGAAACCTGATAAAGGTGGGGGCTTAGTCATTTTCGATGCCTGTGACTATAATAGGAGAATGCATTTAGTTTTAGATTCACCAGCATATGAATGCTCTTCACTTAATGAGATGGTGGGGGCATATAATAAGATCAGTGGTTATTTCAGGGACCTGTTTATTGATGGTTTGATTGACCTAGATACTTTTAATTTCATCAACATCTCCTCTCCCAAGGTGCCCGTGATGTTTGGTATCCCCAAAATTCACAAAAATCTGGTGGATCCACCATTACGGGCCTTGGTTGATGGTAGAAGTTCTATCACACACCCTTCATCCAGGGTTATTCATGGGATTCTTACTAAATACCTTAAGAATATCCCTGAAATTTGTAAGGATTCATGGTCTTTCTTGGAATCCATCAATAATATTGTTTTTGACCCTTCTTTTAATTTTTTAACAATCGACGTAGTTGATTTATATACGTCTATTCCGCATTTGGAAGCGGTTGAATGGGTCGAACTTATGTTGGTGAGTCTAGGAGCAACAAAGGAAGAAATTTCCATTGTCGCTCAATTATTGGAGATTACCCTCTCCTCTAACTTCTTTCTCTTCGACAACCAGTACTATTTGCAAAAACAGGGTATCGCCATGGGGTCTCCCTGTGGGGGTAGCGTTGCAAATATGGTTGTCGCCTATTGGGAGAAAGAGTTTTTTAGAGCCAATCCTATTTTTCAAGAAAAGGTAAAATTTTATACACGTTTTCTAGATGACGTGTTCATTCTCTTTGATGGTTCCGAAAGTGATGCTACAGAACTTTTACAACTGATGAATTGCTCTTCTACATTTTTGAAATTCACTTCACATTTTTCTTTAACTGAAATTGACTATTTAGATGTCAAACTGGTGAAGGATTTTTCCAATAATTGTTATTCATCTTGTATTTATAGGAAAGCAACCTATTGTAATAGTTTTCTACACTATTCTAGCAATCACCCTCTTAAACAGAAAAGATCAATTGTGAAAGGTCAATTGGTCAAATGTGTAGTACGCAAGAGGCTTTTGAAATTGAGTGTGCATTTTTGAAAGATCTCTTTTCTAACAGGGATTATCCGCTCCCTTTGATTGATGAACTCATTGAGGAGGTAGTTATAAAAAGATCTTCTGGTTTTTATAAACCTTTGTTAACTACTCACTCCCATGAGTTGACAATTGCGGGCCATTCATTGGTTGCAGGTTCTTTAGAATGTCCAGTACCTAATAACACCAATTGTACAACTACCCAATTTCCAATTGACTTTAGTACTAGTTTGGTGTTAACTTTTTTTAAAGAAGTCGGTACTATATGGGCAATTATTAAAAAGAACTGGTACTTCATCCATAATTGTTCCTTTTTACTCCAAAAATTGGGTCCATCCCCTTCTGTTGTTTATAGAATGGGTAAAAACTTAAAGGAATTACTTCAAAGGTCCACTTACCCTTTGCTACCTACTAGACAAGTGGGAAATGGTCCTTGTAGCTTTTGTAACAGATGTAAATTTATGAGAGTTGGTAGCTCGTTTACAATTAGGAATAGGAAATATAATATACATTCTAGAATTAATTGTAATACGAAATCAATTGTTTATGCTGCTTTTTGTGTTTGTTGCCCCTGCTTTTACATAGGGAAAACTGATCGTAAGTTTAGTGACCGGATTTATCAGCATCTTTATGCAATAAAAAATAAAAAATTTGACAACGCTTTATCTAAACATATAGTTAATAATATAGGTCACAGCTTTGAATTTATGGGAATTGAGCATGTTACCTTGGGCCCTAGAGGTGGACCTCAGTCATTGTTTCTGGAGACCAGGGAATTAGAGTGGCAAATTGGGGTTGATGCCTACTCTTACCCTGGCCTAAATGAATCATGTAACATCTCTTCCTTACTCAGATACAAAAGCTACCAGAGATAGCTTTTTATGTGTGTAATTATTTTATGCATTGTTCTTACTTTTTAATTTCTTTATGTATAGATGCATATGTTTTATATACCTATAAATTTCATAGAATTTTTTTGGTATTTTTTTATTTTTTTATTGTTATATGAATGCTACCCCAGTTTTTAGATATTAGGCATTTCTTAATGAAAATGTTTTTTTCTAAATGCAATGTAACTTTTAAATTCTATTTTTAAGTTACGATATACTTTGTTAATACAATGTCCACCTTGTATATGTTGTTGTGTTGGATACACTGTTTCTAAGGAAACAACATCATGTCTGCACTTATTTAAAATGTGCCGGTTCCTTTCTCTTATGTTTCTGATGAAGCTTTCTGCATAGCAGGGGCGAAAACGTTTTGTTTCCAATAAAGAGCGTTAATATTGTGTTGGCTTCTTCGGCTGAGGGTTTTTCATTTTAGTATATTCACCAAAATAACTATAAATAACCTCCTTTTTACTGGGGCTTTAGCCTTGATATGCTAAGCCCGATCTACAGTGATATAAGAGACATTTTCATTAGGTATAACCGAAAGCAAGTAGTACAGCAGTTCACATGTGCAAATCAACAAACGAATTGCCACTGACTCCTTGGACTTGTAATCACTGACAACCCATCATTAATCTCTAATATAACTATCCATCCACCATATATCAGGGACCACTGACCCATCAGCTTTCTACTACATTCCCCTCCACAATAAAAAACTCCTCACCACAACTTTTCTATTTTAGAGTCATATCAGATGCCAATATAAAATAAAAAAAACCCCTTCAAATCCATGCTCATCACCAAAGACTGGACTAATTATCTAAATGTTACTGAAGCCAATCTTACTGCAGAAATATTCCCCAAGCACTCCTAAGATCCTACAAGGCAACAGTTTCCCACTAATTATAAGTACAAAAGAAAAAAAATGATTACTGATTAACCATTGAACTGCAGTATTTACAAAAGCTCAGATTTGAAGCATTGTATTCTCAAAAATCCAACCCAAATACACACAGAATGAAAAAATAATTTCCAAGCCAGAAACCTCTCAAGGAAAGCCATTGGGGGCATAGAGTGCCGCTATGGAAAAAAAATAACCCTAATCAACACACACCCACAGTTTGGGAAAAAGGAAAAAGTTCAAGTCTGAAACAAAACATCATCTCGTATAACCCCACCACACAATTTTCTCCCTCAGACTTCATATCAGAATTCAGCAACCTACCTGCAGCCCATCCAGTCACAACATGTATACTTTCAACTCTAAAACCTCCCTTAAACTTTCTACACCTTTATTTCCTGTATATTAAGATGCAAGTTGTAGTACCATTTCTTGAAAAAACTATAATTTGATAATCTGCCAAGATCAAAAGACAATCTCCCCGGTTCATCTACAACTGCTGGGATTACATCAAAACACACTTCAGCATATATTCAATGTATTCCTAACACCAAATACTATGACAGACATATGGAAACCTATTGTAGTAACTGCTGTTTCAAAACAACCCAACCCCACCAAACTGTCACACCAGTGTCCAATCTCTATCCTTCCTGACCTGGCAAAAATTCTTCATAAACTATTCACAGCCAGTTAACCAGAATCAGAATCAGAATCACATTTATTGGCAAAGTATGCACGCATACAAGGAATTTGACTCCAGTTTCAGTGGCTAAGTATGAATTACATAAATGACATATATACAACTATTAAGAACAAGACAAATAACATTCATGCAACTATTAAGAACAAGACAAAAAAGTAAATATACATATACATATGCATACACATATACATATACATACAAGGTGCAAACTGCAACTCAGAGCAAGAAAGACTGAAATAAACTCTGAAAGAAACAGGTATTAACAATATGTAAACAATACTGAAGACTTCTCTGAGGCTTGGGAAAAAGAATATCCCAACCTAATGAGCTGAGTTAGCCGTTTATGAAGTTACTGGACTGTGGAAAAAAAATTATTGTATCTTATGTTAACAAAACATATATCAGAATATAACCTCTTATCAAACAAACAACCTGGATTTTGGCCATGCCAGAGCAATTTAATAGCCTTATTGACCTAAATGATAATATCATAATGGAGATAGACAAAGAACAATTCACAGGTGGCATCTTTCTTGATCTGATAAAGGCATTCAGTCTAGCAGATCACAACCTGTTTCTGTACAATAAGCATTTAGCTCAGATGTTTCACCCTGGCTCAAAAATTTTGTCTAACTAACAGTTCCATGTTAAAATGATGTCCTCTTTCTCTCTCTCTCTCTTTCCTTTGTTCTCCTCACTAGCAACTCTGATGCAAAGTGGTCTACAAAGCTGAATTATTGATCTACTCCTTTTTACTATATACATACATATATATATATATATATATATATATGTGTGTGTGTGTGTGTGTGTGTGTGTGTGTGTGTGTGTGTGTGTGTGTGTGTGTGTGTGTGTCTGTATAAACAAACTGCATCTGGATCTTCATCTCCTCCTACTCTAAATCTATGCTGATGGCATGGTACTCTACCAGTCAAATAAATCCTCCATAGCTTTACCAAAAGAACTTTAGTCAGCCTTCCCCTACTTGATTCACTGGATCATTAAGAATAAACTTCTACTCACTTCATCTAAAACAAAAAATATTTAATTCTTCGGGACAAAACAAAAACTAAAAAAAGCTACCTCATCACTATTAGTTACTGACCACAACAATGCCACTATCAAAAATAGTAACTCATTTAAATATCTGGGACTCTATCTTGAGACTTAAGAGCCTGAACAGGTAGTTTAAAATGTAATGTTTTGTGTAAAATACAACAGCATTATTAAGAGAGGATGTAGGTAGGTTATTTTTAGTTTTATTTTTATACCTATCTTACTTTTTTCTTAATATCCTTTATTTAATGATTGTTTTATTTATTTTAAGTTCAAAACAATTTGCCAGAGCTTGTAGATTTCCTATGCATAGGAAATTGACTAATTATAAACCCCTAAGGTTAATAATTATTGCATTTTAGTATTGCAATTAACTAATATTTTGGAATATAAAGGCTGATATGATTTATTTTGTTTATCTTTTTAACTACAGTAGCTTACTTTATTTTACTTTATTTCATTCTATTTTATGTTATTGTAATGTTTGTATGCTTTACCAACTAGTAGCACTGATTGTTTTATTTATGCTGCAAAGTTTAAGGTAATTTATTATGTCTAATCGGTACATATTAAGTAATTAAGTTAATAGGAGAAAGAAGGGGGAAGTGTATTTAAGTGAATTTGAGTTGCTGTTTGTTGTTTGAAGAAGTCTAGTTACTAAACTAGACGAAAAGCATTTAACGTTACTTGTAATTTGCTGCCAGTTTTTTACTCAAGTTATTTTTAATAAAGAGCTGAAGAGCTGAAGACTTTGGGGTGCTGCTTGTTCCTGCTTTGGTTTGTCTTTTCTACAGTTTGTGGTGTATTTGTGTTTCTTCAACTGTGGACTACCTAATATTTTATTATTTTGTAGTACTTATTTTAAAGTTTGAATTTTATTAATGAATAGGTGCATGACATATTTCAAGGAGTAAACTTCACACCCTCCACACTCCGAAGTTTCTGCTTGGTTTATAATTCTTAGCTTGCTTAGCTATGCCTGTTGTGGCTACATGATTGCACATTACTGAGTAGATGTAATTTATAGATGCCCATTTTTGTGGACATCAGCAATATAGTCTGCCCATGTGACATACATTTGCTATTTGCTTAAATGTATTTTGGGTTGGCTTTGACAGCACACTGTGTGCTGTACAGATGCATTTGCAATGTGCAACCTTACTTTGTTGTCCAGCTTTAACATTGTCTTCCTTGACGTGGGCCCAGGTTGTCCACCTCACTTCCACCTTCATATTGACTTAATATATTTTGCAGATATGTTTTCCTTTATTGCAGTTATTAACCATTGCCATGTATTACACTGCTGACATGGTGAACATGTGCCAAACGTAAGGCTATTTTATGGATACAGGACAACAGCACACAAGTCTCAGGCTACTGTTTGCTATACATCCTTTTTCTTGTTATACTTTGCTAATCAGTGCACATTATTGAAATTCATGTGTACAACCTGGTATTTCTATTTTAAGCTGTGGTGTCAGATTTTTGCAAATATTCTTGCATGTCATTTGTATCTGTGTATGTGTCTTGACATTGCTTTCATGTATGTTCCATTCAGGCCACTGACAATAATACATATACACTTACAGCTGTATGTTGCCTTTGACATGGCATATGTCTGTCACATCTATGCATTCCATTACACATTTCTTTGCGTTGAATGTACCTATTCATGTATTTAGCAGCCATTTTGGTGCTTTGCCCTGCTTGGTTGTTTGCCTTTCGCATGCATGGTCAGAGGATCAGTTCTTTCTTCTGCTGGAGTTATCTAGCATTCGTACATCTGCATTTGCTCATCTCTGATTTTGCTTGGCTTACACTTGCACTGCTGACAGACTACTTGGATATGTGTTCATTTATCCAGTGTGTATTGCAATCCCTATTTATTACCATACAACATGCTTACCATTTGTCATACACATCCAGATATGACTGTCACACAGTTTGCCACATATTGTAACAGGATAGTGCATAGGTAGATATGAGTTTCTGCATTTCGGTCTAGGCTGGCATGCAACCTCTTCCTGTTTTATACTTTTCCATTGCCTGTGTTTGCAGAGTGCTGCTGTCTGTGTAACTTATCTGTGCTTACTGTTTATTTATAACCTCTGTCTGTCATGTTTTGTGATATTTATTCTACAGGTATACATCCTGTGATAGCCTTCTCTTCCTCTCTCCTTATCTTTACCTTTCCTTTTATTCTTAAAAAAATAAAATAAAAACATGACTTATTCCCACAAAAAAAAAAAAAAAAAACATTGTCCATGCTCCTCTGACTTTCCTTCTGATTTTGATATTCTGACATTCTTCTTATGGGTCCATCTTCTTTAACCATTCCCCAGATCTTCTTTTCTATCTCCCACTTTCCTTTACATGAGTTCCCCATGCAAGTCCTGAACTCACTGTTAACTAATCTTAGCTGTGGCATTGTGATCATGATTGCTCATTTGCCTTTAATCATTTTTTTTATCAGAAAATGAATGGATTTCATCAGAATCCATAAGTGATAGCATATTTATAATAATGGACTTAGGGTGATACTCCATAGTTTTTCTTAAGCTCACTGGGAAGATTTTGATATGTATTTAAGACTGTCAGGAAGCTTGAACTGTGAGATTCTTTCCATAGCTGGAATGCATCATACTTTGAAAGTTTTTATTACTTATGGATTACTTGCAGGAATGTACAGTGTGCCATTAGTGCTAAGATACTTCATTGTACAGTGAGATCTTTAGAGCTCACAGTGGCACATTTCCATATTGCATTTTTCTCTGCAACTTTGCTGTTGATATCAGAGTAATGCACCACATTTTGCAAACTTTGTGGAATCCTGCTCCAAATGAACAGATAGGCAGGATGAGGTATTAAAATGACTAAATTTATATCACCATTCATAACTTCACGGCTTCTCAATAAGCTCAGCCATTATTTCATATTAATGCCACAGTAAAAACTCAAGATAAAGAGTGTTAAAAATAAATAAATAAAGTACCTTTTAAAAAGCTAATGAAATAATTCAGTGTGTCCATCCCCTATACTGATACAGCTCTTTTTTTAAGTATTTTCCTAACTGTATTTCAATCTAACACATAAACCTCAGCAAAAGAATTGAATAAACTGGATAAAAAGAAGTGGGGTAGCAGTTCAAAGGTAGATGTTTCACATATCTTTGAACAGATTAAGTTTGCAAAATTTATCATGGAGAGTGCTTAACAATTACATTTTTGTTTTTAATACATAAATTATTTATTAAAATGCTATTGAATGCTCTTGTAGCTTATTATCAGATTTTCCTACGCATATGAAAAAAAAATATTTAATAAGAATATAATAAAAAGTATGTTATAGAATATTATTTATTCATAGAAATGGCAACAAAGTCAAATGGAAGTCTATGATATTATATAACTATTTCATATATTAAAACATATATTTTATGAACTCACCTTTCAAAGATTGTAAGATATCACTCAAAGTCCATTGTTTCCTACTTTATAATGCCCATTACTGGAAGCTATCATTCATGGGTTGAACATAAAATAAATTGCTAAGAGACTATCAATAGGGATGGCAATTCACAATATATACACATGAATATTATAATAATCAACTGGAATTTAATATTTCTCATTCTGCAGGAATTTGAGAAACTTTTTCAAAGAGGTAAGAACTTTGAAAAAAATCCGATTTTAAGGATAGGATTAATGAATGCCTACAGATCATGATAAGAAAATGAGCACAGTGGTGAGTGCACTATTTGGTGTTCATTAAACAGCTGTACACACCACAGCCAGCTCTGAAACAGGGGCATTTGTTAGGATATGTTAATTAAGACATAAATAAGTGAAATATATACTAATGAAGCAACTCAACATGCTGGGCAATTCAGGAACATATAAAATGCCCTTCTACATGCTGCACTCCATCTTTGACTTAATTCCAATACTCTTTGGAATACAGCTATGCACATTTAACACTTAGAAGAAGAAAATGTTACAGGCTGCTTATTTGTAAGCTTTATGTACAACAGGCATTTATTCAAGGTGCTGCTGCCAGAACTCTGCCTAGAAGGAGAAGGGTCTACAGACCCTGTTTGACTTATCATGGACTTCATGATACAGAAATTATGGACAGAGATACTTTGGAGGAAATATGCAATCTCTGCTGCTCTCATCTGAGGACCCATGGAAATTGCGGAGAGCCCATCCCACTGGAAACCAAGGTGTCTGCAGCATTATGTATATTAACTATAGAAACTTTTCAGAGACCCACAGGGGATATATGAGAGGTTTCACAAGTCTCAGACTCCAGAATATTATATCAGTTTCCATACGCAATGCCACAACATGCAAATGATCACATCTAGTTTCCCTATACCCTAAAAGAGAGAGCTATAACCATGCAAACTATCTGTACTGTAGCACACTTCCTTGAGGGCCTGGCAGCCATAGACTATACAAAAAATTAAATAAAAGTCCCACATTGTAAATGGGTAAAGAGGTAGAGAAACAGGAAAGGATGCAACTTTATCAATTGCCAGATGGTCTGTAATGCAAAGGGATCATATACATAGCTGCTGCAGCTAATCCAGCAGTTTTCATGACTCTTACATGTGGCACACCTGTGACCTTTATGTAAGGTTCGCAAGGGATGACTTTCCACAACGGCATCAAGTGGGGAATGCAGTGTATGGCATGTCATGACACCTTTGAGAAATCTAAAAAACCCCATTGAGCAATGACACAACGGTGTCCATGCTCAAACTAGGAATATTGTCAAGCATATGTTTGGCTTGGTGAAATCAAGGTTCCAATGGCTATACATATCTGGTCGTTCCCTGCAGTACGGCCTGGCCACTTCAGTCAAAGTACTCACAGTCTGTGCAATGTTGCACAAAATAATTGTTAGAAAACATCTGCAACAAGGCCACGGACCACAGTTTCCAGCACCACAGGCATAGCCAGCAGGGCCAGCACACACGCTCATATGCAAGTGCTGTACCTCAGTAAGATATTGCATGGCCCAAATATTCAGGTCTGTTAGCAGGAACATGAGTGCTATATGTAACAAATATCAAGGTTTCCAATACTGTGTACTATGCTTTAAAGTTGTTGACTGCTAGGAAATGGACTGCAAGTTCCTGCTCTGATATTAACACACATGTGTAGTACATAATGCCCTCCCCTCCCAAAAAAAAAAATGCACAATGAGAAACCTGGTAAGCCTAAAGAATATATGTAACTTCTTAACAGATTGCAGTACCAGCAATGAATCAAGTTTAGGAAATGAAACAGGTAGCATTAGAACACTGTTGATGTAAGGCATATAAAACACTTTTAACACAGTTGCTCATCTAAAATGCATCTTAAAAATGTTGTCATATATTCACAACCTCAAAGAAATGTTGCTATAAATACTTGTAACATTAGATGAGGATACTTCATCTAAAAACTGCTATAACTTACATACCAACACAAATGGACAAATGTCAGACATTACATAGTGATATATGAAATATAAGCCATCACGTGTTTAAAAATATATTTGTAAAGAGTAGTATTTCAGAAGTTGGGAAATTGAAAACAGTCTCTCCTACAACGATACAAGTGCCTTAGACCCAGGCTGACCTTATATAGTGCAGATTAATACTTCTGGACACTGTGAATATGCTAATCAGGTGCAGCTCATCATTGTTCATGAGTCCCATGATCTGCATGAAGTGCTGGGCTGATAAACATTGTACAAGGACCTAAACAATGCCATGCACATGCCCAGCTGTACAAGAATGAGTATTAACAAGTGATGCTTGGTAAGTGGTTGCAAGTGTGGCTCATTAGCAGTAGTGCATGGATAATTGATTGTTTAACACTCCTGCTTTTTCCATGTACACTTACAGAGGTATGTCAATGAATATAAACAAAGCAACGGAATATGAGATTACCTCAGTTTGTGTAGAAGAGAAAATAATGCCATCTTTTATAACTATATTAAAATATGCTTACTGCACTAATTATACATTTGTTATCCATGTGACATGCTTTATGTTAAGCTTTGCAAATATCAAAACATGCACATACAGAGTGCAAAATAACAAAGGACAACTTGATAACATTGCTATATTGCTGCAGAAAAGTGAAATGTTAGAATGTTAAAGCTTGTGTACATGTGCACCCCTTTGCCTTATACACACCTCCTTGTATGTAGCAAATATTGCTAATTACACAATGTTTCATGTTAATGCCAACATAATCCCTCAATCTGTGTGAAAATAGGAACCTTAATTTGCACATTTTCGCGGTATAAAACCACAGAGTAGAGAAATCATCACAAAGACAAATGTTTCCATTTCTTGGGGCTTCATCATTTGTGCAAAGCTAGCATTGCATGTCGGGGACTGTCAGCAGTGACTAGCAGTGAATGATGGTTAACTTCCCAAAGGCAAAAACTGAACAATACTGAAAAGAAAGAACGTAAGAAGAAAGTACAGTAAAGAAAATGCACCTGTAAGTTACCTGTCTCTGTTAACAAGTTGTACATGCACTGCATTGGGAAGAATAGAAAAGGTAATGATGGATTCAAATTAAGACTGCTGATACTTTTACTGATGTGGTCAGATTAAGTATTGTCACATTTTTGTTCTGAATTGAACAGCCTAATTCTGTGTGTTGAATGCTACATATGCTATCTATAGTCCTTGTGAACTGATGCTATTTATTTATTTTTTTTGGAAACAGCTATTCTTATTATTAATAACAACATTCAATATGCATGATGTCAAATATAACAGTTTCTAAAAGTGTAAGAAAAGAAAATCAGTAACATGATGAATGTGGAAATATTTCTGGCTTATTTATTCATATCTGCCAAGTAGTAATCATGACAGTAATACATTTCCTTTAAAAGTATGTCATTATCACTTGTGTATGCTGTGTCAGAAATGATGCAATGTAATCTGCTGTGCAAACTCGTTCTCAGTAATCGGCATTACCTGAAGGCTTAATGATATGATATGTAACAGAAATGCCAGTTATGTCATGGCAAGCAGATGTCAACAGGAAGAATAAGTCAGGTTAATTTAAGTGTTCAGTTTGTTGCTAGATATTCCCTTTAAATATTTTAATAATTTTTTACTTCTACACTTTGATTCGCTGAAAACTCATTTTACTAAATTTCAGTTCCCCCTCAAAAAATCACTGAAAGCTCAAATCACTGAAAACTCATTTCACTGAATCACATTTCACTAAATGTAAGTACTGCTGGGCAAATAAAATGAATATGCCCTTTTCCCCACTGTAGTGTGATCCTGGAGTTAGTATCTATAGTTAGGGGGGTGTAGGGGGTGTAGCCTCCCACCTACTTAGCTTTTATATTTATGAATCTCATTTCACTAAAAGCTAACAATTTAAAACCAAAAGTAGGTGGGGGACTATGCCACCCACACCCCCAATGTAGGGGGCTGTGTCCTCCACACACCCCCTAACTATATATACTAACTATAGATAGAGTCTACTTCATATGACCTAAATTTCATTTGACTGAAATTCATTTGACTGAAACCAAAACACTGAAAGTTCAAAAGACTGAAAACTCATTTGACTGAAACTCATAACACTGACACATTTAAGTAAAAGGTATATGCCCTTTTCCCCACTGTAATGTGATCCTGGAGTTAGTATATATAGTTGGGGGGCAGATTCCCCCCACATTGGGGGGTGTGCGGGCAAAGCCCCCCACATAGTTTAGGTAAATATTGTTTTCTGCAAAGAGTTATTCATTGCAGTTATAAATATCCATGTGTATGGTTTAAAATGCATAATGTATGTGGGGGCTTTGCCCCCCACACACTCCCAGTTATATATACTAACTTCATGATCGTATTACAGTGGGGAAAATGGCATATAGCTTTTACTTTAATGTGTTAGTGTTATGAGTTTCAGTCAAATGAGTTTTCACTCTTTTGAACTTTCAGTGTTTTGGTCTCAGTCAAATGAATTTCAGTCAGATGACTTTTAGGTCATATGAAGTAGACCCATACATATATATAGATAGATATACACGTATATACAGATATATATCTATAGATATGAAAGAGAACATAACACATACATATATGACCACAGGCACCGTTAATGTGGGTGAGGGGGCCCAAGCAACATACGTCTTGTACGTATTGATACACCCCCCCCCCCCACAGCCAAACAGGTCTGCCCTGCAATACAATACCAACTGTTACAAATCCCATAACCAGGACCTGACACAACATGGGCACAAGATGTTAACAGTAATCCAACCCACTTGTATGATGTCAGGCTGGTATCAATAACATATCATGCAGTACAGTCTGGCTGCCATAAGGAATGTAGAAATATACAATGTGGAAGCAATAAACATTCCTAAGATACATATACACAGACACATTTATGCAGATTCACACACACAGATATATATATATATATATATATATATATATATATATATACAGAAATGTAACTACACATACACACACAGAGATATGTATAGGAAGATACATATTTAGAGGGTGCACACCATACGGAACATCCGGTATGCCTACAGTTGCCACCTAACCAACTGGGCACTGTATGAGTCACCCATACAAAAGACAATTGTTGCCTGCAACATATACCCACAGAGAGGTCAAAGGATATAACACCAAACACAGGTTTGCATACACGAGAAAGCTTTATGTGTACTATTACAGTTGTATATGTCATGTCATATAGCTGTTTAGACTCTGAAATACATATAAACAGACTAATGCAGCTGTCAAACAGTACATTAATACAGTATTCTGGAAAGCATTAAATATGGTGCTGTCCAGGCCAAGGCCTTCAATTAGTACAACAGTAAACACAGACTGGGCCACAGGATAACAATCAATCAACAGTAAGTAATGCAGATGTATAGTCCAGCAGCCTCCATCTACACTCTGTACACAATCCCTATGGGGTAAAGACCTCAGCCGACACAATGGGATGTATCTGTTACATAACAAGGCATAACTGAAACCATCACAATCACACTGACAAACAGAACAGTCTGTATGTCAGGAAGCAGTAGGCCTGCATTTACCCAAGGTGAATTGTATGGTAATGTACATCCAGATACCTTAAGGCAGCTTATCCCTGATACCCCCTCACATGTTGTAACAGCCTAGGTTAGTTATGGTGCAGCCCCCCCTAGACTGACATACAGGGCCATATACCACTTTTACATACACTGATCTCTGGACTGCATAAGGGCTCACATGTATTGTGCAGATGAAGCCCACACATATATGGAACCATCCCCACAATATGTGTGTGGGGGCCACAACAGCAGTGGAATGATGGCAGGAATGGCAGCATGACATACTCCCAGGCCACTACATAACCCCTGACAGCATGTCATATGGTCAAAGCCTGGTATGTAGGTAGACGACAGAGGCTGGAACACCAGCCCATATGTGAAATAGTGTTTACATATACTAAGCAAGTCACTGGTGTTACAGAATAGTCTGCAACATACCCTTAGTCAGAAATATGAAGTCAGAAACACAAATGGATGTAGCCATGTACTGATAGCACTCAACACACACACAGCCAGTGATATATCTGACACAAGACCTGTGTGGTGGACAGGAAAAACATAACACACACACCTCTGGTCATCAAGTGGATAGGCACACAGTTGAGAGCTATGCAGACAGACTGCAGTCCATGTTAAACTAGTATGTACATACAAACACTGTAACACTGGTGCTATACAATGCATACAACAACAGTACTCTCACTCTGTTTGTAGTTCTGGAACCTCATACAAATATGTAGCTGGCCTGAGTGTGCAAGTTCTCTTGTAAGAGATATTGCTACCTGCTGTCTGTAACACTGCTGCCCACACACAGGAAGGATGTCCACTATACAGGAAAGGTAAAGGGACCACACCCACATGATGTAAGGGTTTATAGTAGTGGGTTGCTGTCTGTAGTAGTGGCATAAAACAACTATGTTCCTCTGAAACACCTAAATGTTATAGGTAACAGTTTAAGCAACTATAATGCTGCAAGAGTAACCTTTTATTTAAGCAAAACAGTGAATTACTCCCCTTTCTACTAGCTGTGGGTGTATTGCCCTGCAAAGTGTGACGTCTCTACATACAGGTCCTATAGGGTTGCCACCTTTCCAAATGGCTAGAGTGGGACATGTTCTGTAGAAATGTCAGACATTCCAGGACTAAACATACCTACAGCCATGCATAGTATAGGATTACACTTATTTGCACAAATAAAAGCTTAATCTAGTTGCATTTGAATTGCTTATGCTACTTCACATAACATATAGAAGTGTCATATATAAAATAACTGTTGTATGCAATTATTAAAAAAACGTGGAATATAATAATGTCCTGTAATCTGGGCATGTGCTATGTCCTGATTATTTTCGCAGTGTCCCTCGCAAAGTGGGACAGGTAGTAACCCTAAAGTCCTACCTTGGCCAATTGAGAAGGTGGCAAACCTATAATAGGTATGCGGTAGCATGACCCGTCCAACGGATGTGGCTACCACAACCCAATTACTTGTTTGTAATGCAGGGTCTCGGTTCCCATGTATCAGCCAGATGGGAGCAGAGTGTATGCGGAACACAGAAATATGATTAATTCACTGGATAGGCCGCTGATTCCGTACAGTCGAACACCATGCCATCGCCTAATGTAGTCATGTAGTCCGATGTGATAGGCATTACAAGGTGGGAGCAGATTGTAAGAGGAACACACAAATATGAATGATTCACCGGACAGGCTGCTGATTCCGTACAGTTGAACGCCATGCCGTCACCAAATGGGCTGCCATTCCTGATACTGTAGTCAGGAGTGGCCTTAGGTCAACTGCTGCCCTAGGCAGAGGGCACAACAGCATCCCCCACCACACCACCCAGTGCCCCCATCCTGGTCTACCTACACCAAATATATACTGGTAAAGTGCCCCCACTAAAGCAGGCCCTAGGCGGCCACTTAGTTGGCCTATGCCTAAGGCCGGCTATGACTGTAGTCGTGTAGTCCAATGTGATAGGCATCACAAGGTGGGAGCAGATTGTAAGAGGAACACACAAATGTGAATGATTCACCGGACAGGCCGCTGATTCCGTACTGTCGAACGCCATGCCGTCGCCTAATAGGCAGCCATTCCCAATACTGTATTCATGTATTCCGATGTAATAGGCATCACAAGGTGAGAGCACATTGTATGAGGTACACACAAATATGATTGTGTCACTGGACAGGCTGCTGATTCCGTATAGTCGAACGCAATGCCGTCGCCTAATGGGCGGCCAATCCTGATACTGTAGTCATGTAGTCCGATGTAATAGGCATCACAAGGTAATATTGTGGTCCTCGCTCACACCCAGGGGTATGAGTGACAGATGCAAGCACCAACGTCGGTGCATTAGCAAGTTCAGGATCGAGCGGGTGTTTGGCTACCAGTATGCGAGTACTGCACTGGTTAAGCAATGTAGAGGCTAATCGAGTGTAAAAGGCTGTAACCAAAGGATATCAAACAGCGTAGTCATTCAACAGTATAGGAATGTATCCCATCATGTAGATGTACATGTGAGTGTTTATGTCCAGCATATAGGTACATACATATATAGAGATGTATCAGGAACATACCATGTTTCAATAAAGCATTACAAACGAATGAAACGGGAAACACCAGCGACATCTGTATTATATAGTGGTGTTGCTCTATGTGATCACAAGACTCCCTCAGACAGACATGTGTTAGTCATGCACACAAATAGTTGTACAGTGGCTGTATACATCACTCTGTGCATGTAATGTACTTTAACACAACAGTACCTGTCCAATCATTATGTGTGAACAGTACTCCTGCAATGCTCTGTGCAACATCATCATCATGATAAAGGTAAATGGGGTAAACATAGAGGGACTGGTAGTGTTTTGTGTACAATGGGGTCGTCCTCCTCAAGTGTACCTGGGCCATGTAGGAGTGATGTGCATACCAGGATCATGCACCTGAGGGACAGTGGTGAGGATAACAGTAGTATGTTATGATGCATATTACAAGGGTTTCATATGTCCAGTGGGCACGTGTGTGTAATGGACAACTATGTATAGGGCAAATGGTGTCCTAGGAGCTGAATGGCCTTATGTGTCCATAGGTGAGGGACAGATGTTGGGGAAGGAGTGTAGGTATGGTCATGGAAGATAGGTAGGAGCACAGAAATTACAGCATACAGGGTCAGTATATGACACGTGGGGGGGATACACCCTGGATGGGGATGGGTCTTCGGCATTCAAAAGCCCATGGGAACAGTGGGACGGAGGTCTGCAGCCATAGGCAACTGCCTCTGCACCTACACAGCTGCAAAGGAGGCAGTGCTGGGGGCTATCCAGGAGGGGCAGCATCACCCTGTAAATGTGACACTCCACCCTTGAACTGGTGTATCTGGCTTCATAACCCCTTAGGGAGCCACCAACACAACACGTCTGGGACCGCACAACAGCAGATATGTACCTGTTTGGTCCCGCTCCCAAAGGGGACATGTTCCATCCTCAGTGGTGGTATCACCAGAAGGTGGTGCAGAGCCAACAGAGGTTGATGTTAATGGCAGGGCCCAAGATGTGCTAGTGCCCGGTGCCATGGTCAGCTGAAGTGGGACAGGAGGATCTGCCGGGACCTACCAACCCATTCAGCCTATGGTGTTGCATTTTAAAACCACATATGGCTTAGTGATAGAAAACAGCATACAGTATTACCTACGACAGTATGCATAGATATCACCAGCAATCCAGCACAACAGATGGTATACATTTGCAGAGGGAGCACAACACATGCATATATACCACATGCCAACTATACAATGTGTAGTAGACGTGTGACCGCAGCGATGAACAATTGCCCATCATTGGCTTGTCACTGGGAATCTCACATAGTGTCAGTCATACCACTGTCACATGTGACACATATCCAGTCAGGGATGCGATGGCAGTAACACATCCCTATCATCATGTACTGTCTGCAATCCTCACACCATGCTTCTATTGTGCACAGAAGTGTGTTCAGTGTGTAACACAGGAAACGAATGGTTGCACACACTGACCAGTTCACAGATGGCCCTACAGATGGGGTTCCCTCATGAACAGAGTACTGTCATGTCTTTATTATAACATGCAGAATAGCCATTACCATACACATGTTAAACAGGCAGTAGTCTCAATGCAGCATAGCTACACTTACATGCTGTAATTGTGTGGCACATCACCCTCCTGTCATTACGCTATTTCCCACTGTGGAAAATTATTGAGGTACATCCAGATATCATCTGCGATGCCATGTCAGAACACCACATCCAGGTACCACTCACAGCGACTGTCATGGCCAGATAATAACATGTTTCCCTAGATAGTGTTCTGTGTTTATCATGCGGATGGCTATGGGAACACTGTCACGGCTGTACCACATGCAATCAGCTAGAGGAGGACTGCAATAGGTGCAGAGGCCATCACCTGACCATTTCCATCTCTTACAATACACATGCTGCTGCTGTGCAGGTGTAAACCTTCACATCCACCAGATAGTGTGTGTGCGGGACAGGCAATGTACACCAGGGAAGGGCTTGGAGACTTAACCTTAAGCATCATCTGTCACACGCTGAATAGTACAGGGGCAAACCCCTGACTACTCATTACTATTACATGTGCATGACATTACTACATGTGCCACAAAGGCGACATGTTGCTGTGCTGTAAGAACATGTGCGTAGGTGAGTCAGTGCCATCTGCAACAGATATAGTAGACATACATTAGGTGTGGCACACATGTCAGTCCATGTGAACGGATGACATTGTCACCACAAACACACTCTAATGGACAAGCACTGACAACTTTGCCAGGGTGGCAAATACACAATGTAACTACTTAGTTTGCCACACCACAGTAACGCACAGGACCAAATGCACCACAGGGGATAACTGGAGGTTCTATGGGCTAGGGCATGTGAAAATGCTTGACAACTGTTGGGATGCCAACGAGGTTTATATTGGGAGTGACTGTGGTTGGGTGCATCACAACCCACATTCAGACACAGGGTACAAGTACTGTCATGCAGGTATGCATTGCTCCATGGGTGTGTACAGTTTGGCTGTGCAAGATGGCTGTACAAGGCTGGGTGAAGGATAATCCTTGCCATCGCATCACCCAACAATGGTGTGCAGTGCAGGGGTGTAGTGTCTGCAATGTCCCACACAGATGGGTACTGCATTATCTGGCCTGACATCCTGTTTGCCAATGTGTAGGGCCATAGCTTTGCAATGCATGCCATGTCTGTGTTTGATAGTCCTTCACATGGACATTGCCTGGGATGTGCATGTCCCACAATACTGTACAGTGACATGTACAGGTGTGCTTGGTTTGGCAGACACATGTAGTGTACACAGCCTATTATACCCCGATATGCCAATACTGGCCTGGTCTGATGAAATCTGCTTATAGTGAGCAGGTTGGCCCTGCACCTGCATGGATAGAATGATACAGGTATTCCATGGTGTCAGTGGCATGGGTCCATAGAGGGCACATGTGTACAGTATTGTCTGGCCTTAGTGGATCACATTTGATGGCACCACATATGTTGCAGCCATTCAGTGTAGAACATAGTGAAGGCACAATGTCCGCATATATGTGCCTATTGTACCGCTGTACAGGGTGCCATGTCCTCTGCAGGCCACTGCAGTTGCACCATGCCTACAATCTGTCTTCAATGTGTATGTTACTAGCAACATAGTGAGATATCCTAGGCAAGGTTGTATGTGCATGGCACATGGGTGCGGGACATATACCGGGTACTAGTTTGGCTGCATATTTAGTTCACCAGCCCTTTTGCCAGATGTATGGGTATGGCTTGCCAACACAGTGCCATGGCTGACTGACAACTGTACTCCTTGTGAGGTGGCCAATGTGCCATAAGACGGATACTATATAGGAAAACTACAAAACCCGCTCCCAAACATGTCAAATGGTAAGACAATCATGGCCACCTCTACACAGGCTCTGACAGACAAACACACACTTGCCATGTATACAAACCCCTACCATATCACACTGCAGCAACACACTTTTAGGGCATGCGCTATGGCGAATGCTACAAAGCACTGTGCTTGTCTCACACAGGCAGACACACGCATGCACGCACACACACACACACACACACACACACACACACACACAGACACACACACACACACACACACACACACACACACACACACACACACACACACATACACACACACAGTTGGCATGTCTGGGATTAGAACAGCGACCTAACTTCTTTACTACACTGCAGCATTACACAGTTGCAGAACACGCTACCGAGATTACTGGGACACAGCACTCCCAGAGGTGTATTTGTCAATGGGTGACATCATCGGCCTTGATAATGGTGGGTATAAGAAATGTATGGAGTGTGAGCAGGCAAACGGGGTCACACACACACACACACACACATACACACACACACACACACACACACACACACACACACACACACACACACACACTCACACGGCAAGTGTGGGACTAGAACACCGACCTAACTACTTTATTACACTACAGCATTATGCAGTTACAGAACGCGATACTGAAATTACTGGGACACAGCACTCCCAGAGGTGTATTTGTAGATGGGTGACATCATCGGTCTTGCTAACGGTGGGTATAAGAAATGTATGGAGTATGAGCAGTATAAAAGCATTACTCAGTCTTCAGGCAAACAGGTACACACACACACATGGCAAGTGTGGGACTAGAACACTGACCTAACTACTTTATTACACTACAGCGTTACTCAGTTACACAACGCGCTACCGAGATTATTGGGATACAGCACTCCCAGAAGTGTATTTGTAGATGGGTGACATCATTAGCCTTGCTAACAGTGGCTATAAGAAATGTATGGAGTGTGGGCAGTCTAAAAGCAATTTAGAGTCCACTGGCTAATGGGGACAGACATACACACACACACACACACACACACACACACACACACACGCGCCAGTGGCGGGTACGGAACACCTGCCTATTTACAGATTACTATTACAATACTACATACTTATGAATCATGCCACACAGACTACACATGTCAAGGCTGTCATTATGACCATCTGAGAATGCGACATCAACAGGGATGCTGGCAGTTAAGATGTACATACCTGTGAACCTGTGTGTTTAAAGTAGGAATCCATCCTGACCTGGAGTATGCCCATCTGTGGAATGGATGACTACTACCACTATACAGGGTTACAATGGCCATGCCCATACACAGAGGCACATAACTGACACAAGGTGTCACTGGGCATGCTCACACACTTAGTAGCACAGGGCTGATCGGAATGTTCTATGTGTCCATCTACACAAGGATATACTGGGCATGCTCATACACTTAGTAGCACAGGGGGCATGCTCACACACTTAGTAGCACAGGGCTGGTTGGAATGCACTACTATGTGTCCACCTACACAAGGATATACTGGGCATGCTCATACTCCTAGTAGCACAGGGCTGACTGGAATGCACTCTGATGCTAAACACAGAGGGCCACAGTGGCCATGCTATTACAGGTAGACGTAAAGAACACATTGTAATGGGCTCTGGTGTTAGTAGTTGTCATTGTTAGCAGGAACGCTGATCTACATATATTTGACACCGGTCTTTTACACAACATCAGCTGTCATTCTGGGATGACATGGCTGACAGTAGGCAGGCCTTTGTCACATATCACATGCATCCATGATACAAGGGAGTGTGGATATTACCCAATTCACATCCGCCCACACAGTGCCATTCCAAGGCAAATGTCCTAAACACAAGTTAACTTCCATACACCTACAGGACAACTGCATTGTTTTCTTATGCTAATCAGTGCTAGATGTGTAGCATCCATATTCACAGCTGGTCACTGTAGATCCAACAATGGGGAGTACTGACATCTGTGCAGTGAGGAAAACCTGGCTGATGGCTCTATAGTGCACAATAGCACTACCACCATATACCTCAGAACCTAGCACTACCACCATATACATCAGAACCAGACATGTGGGCCATAAAACAGGTACAGACCGCTCCAGGTGGTGTACCCACATACATAAAGGCCACTCACATGTACTGATCACTCCCCCCATGAAAGGCATCACAGATGAGCCATGTGCAGGACACAGTGTCACATGCTGCATTCTAGGATGTAAACTTCAGACACCACCATGACCTCGGACCACCAACATGCAACTTAACATGTTGTATGACATAGAAGAGTACACCACCATGTGACCCTTGACCTGAGTATTGTACTAAGCTCTACATCAACTGCAGAGAGTACACATGTACTGACACAGTTGCATCATGTGTTATGCAATGCAATGATACCACTGCCTGTGACCAGGTCAGCTGTACACATACCAGGGGCCCTCAGTACTTTCCAGCATTAGCAGATGACTGCTGCTGTACACCAGTACACACCCTCTTGTATGGATATGACATACATGTACCTGCCCTGGGTATGTACATGCCACACACGCAACATGCCTGTAAATAGCAGAGCTGCTGTTGTCCTTTGTGCAAACAGGTGGCTACAGCCATTACACACATGCACATGGAATGTAGGTCCATGGCTGCTGAATGCTAACAGTACATAAGGTGTGATATCAATGTTGACAGAGGTAATATCCCTTCTGTACTGGTCACCCATCATATCATACAACAGTCCATGTGTCATGTATGTCATTACACATATCCACCAATTGCAATGCCTACAAACATGACCAAATGTCAGGATTGTAGGACCTACACACCTGTACACATAGTGTTGTGCATTCAGATAACATGCGTGTGCAGTTGCTGATGTATGCAGATGACATGTATCCTAGTACATCATGCAGTTGCAATGCAGCCTCAACATTGCCAACTGTATATGGTGATATGCTGAATGTACAGAAAGATGTACCACAGGTATGGACAGAT
The DNA here is from genome assembly GCF_019279795.1 of Protopterus annectens. Taxonomy (NCBI): domain Eukaryota; kingdom Metazoa; phylum Chordata; order Ceratodontiformes; family Protopteridae; genus Protopterus; species Protopterus annectens. Next base: position 1,907,782,059 of record NC_056728.1, read on the forward strand.
GTGTGGAAATGACTAAGTGGTGGGGCATCTTTGCAGATTGATGTTTGCTGTGGACAGCTCACAGGTGTGTCACAAGTGGTCCTACAATACCCTATGTAACCGGTAAGCAATGGTTTCATTAACTGAAGGACATAACACACAACTTAGACAGCGGTCAGGGTGACAGGGAAGGTAAATCACTTGACACATGTTAATAGATATGACGTCCCTAGTGCATATATCAGCACTGTTGCCACAGGAAGTGTCAGTACAGTTTATAACACATGCAATACTGCTGTACATCTGACATACATAACATGAGCTAGGCAGGTCTGAGATTCACAGTACTGGCATGTGTGGTTGCGTGTGTGTCCATATATGTCACGTATTATGGAGAATACAGCTCAATTGTTACTCACTCTCCTGTACACTAGTTTTCACATCTGTGCAGACTGCAATGTAGAAAGCAGGACATAGGCAGGGGCGCGTATCTCACACATATGAGGTACCTGTATGTGCATGACATAGGTGTATTAATTACTGAATGCCACAGTGTGTGTATGTAGGGCTGACTGGTCCCTGGGTTGAGGATGTATGTAACCATACTGAACTGATAAGACTCCTCACACCATCCAGGCAATGCATTCTACTATCCATGTTGATGTCCCCAATCTTAGGCCGTACTGACTACCTGTACATGTGTATTCTCTGTGGCACTTCATGTAAGTGCACAGTACTGTAATGATGATTTGCACATAGGCAAGGGTCCTCATCCCACCAGTAGCAACTGTGTGCAAGTGTGCGTTACTGTGTCGGTGAATCCGTGAGTGTGTGGGTGTGTTACTGTGTCACTTAATACATGTGTGTCAATACCTGAGTGTGTGGGTGCAGTTGTATGTTGGCATCCTGTCATGGGAACGTGTATTACTGATTCCCAATGAGGCATCACACTTCCCACTGGCCTCTACCCCTGTAATCAGCTAGTCCACTCTCTTACCTCACCACTCCATGTAACTGTATCTATGATGTCACCCTTTATGGATGTCACATCTGTGGCCACAGTAGCTTAATACACAGCTATCATGCTCTTGGAATGGTAGACATGTTTGTAACGTGGGACATTTCCACTGGTATGTGGCAGCTACACGGTGCATGCTGGTATATTCATAGATACCTGTGAGTAGTCCACATTGACATATGGGACACTAACTGCAAACACTGACATCCACTGGCACGTGCAATTAGACCTGAAGAAGGACAGTAGGACATTATGACCAACATGCAGTTACTGTTGTTACACAAGACACATACTGTTAACAGTATTGTACACCTGTACTACATGGTATATTTGCTGCCTATCAACAGTCCTCAACATTTGTAAACTACACGTATCATCCTAGTCTGTTCAGCCTGTGCATCAGACCATATGAGCATGTCCCTGCACTGATGGTGTGGATGTCAGGGATGCCGCACAGGCATCAGCATATGCACAGGGTGTTAAAGTTTGCCGAAGGCCTAGGCTGCACTGTTGTTACACAAGACACATACTGTTAACAGTATTGTACACCTGTACTACATGGAATATCTGCTGCCAGTCAACAGTCCTCAACATTTGTAAACTACACGTATCATCCTAGTCTGTTCACCATGTGCATCAGACCATATGAGCATGTCCCTGCACCGACAGTGTGGATGTCAGGGATGCGACACAGACATCATCATATGCACAGGGTGTTAATGTTTGCCAGAGGACTAGGCTGCACCATTGGATGACATCATGTGTGGGGTTAGGGCCTTTGATCTAATTGGGTGTGTGTGGATGTTATGCATATGTATGTTGCGTTGCCCTACATATGTTTCCAGTGTGTGCATGAATGTATGCACACAGTTCTGCCATGTGTCTGGCCTACACAGGGGTATTATTGACAGCTGCAGACTGTACAGGTGAGGTTTTACAGTTCATGGTGTCTGACCATGGACATGTGACCTGTGCCTGCCAGGGGTTGCACTGGCACTACCAGACAGAGGTGCAGATTGGGTACTGTCTGACGTCACTTGTTTACTGGAACTGTGTCCCTGTTAGGACCATCCCAGGCCACGTGCACATGGCCTGCTGTGTCATGGTGTGGACAGCACGGCACCAGATGCACTGCTGCTGCTATCCTCACTATATGAGCGGGCATGTGAGGTAGCTCATACACGTAGACCTGACACAGGTGATGTAGCAGGTCTATGTCCATGTGCCCGACGCCTCACTCCTACCAGATGTTCCAACACAGACAGCTCATGCTTGTGGATTGTCATGCCACAGTCAAGGACTCCAACCATGTCACCCAACCATCTATCTAAAGCTTCAGCAATCTGCTGTTGAGCATTTACTATTGCCTGGATGTTGTTGTTTAAAGAACAGACAGCAGCCCTCTGTAGCCTCTGATCTTCTCTGTTGCACTCTTCAGCATGTGCCTGTGCCTCCATTACAGCCTGAAACATGCGTGACACCAGCTTCTGTGCTCTGTCGTGCAGGAGCATGTTGGCCATAGGTCCTCCTATGAGCAGCACTGGCCATGTGCCTGTGGTGGGCACCACCAGTCGTTTGGCTGACACCATGGTGTGCAGGCACACCTTCCATAGCCCCCACATTTTCCTGTTCCAAGCTACCACTTGCCAAATGTCCATCCTCTATGACCACTGGTGATGTTGTATGTGCAGGTATGGAATCTGTGTGCAGGAATGAGGGGGATATAGATGGAATGGCAACCAATGGCACAGTTTCAGCCCCTGACAACTTTGCCTGTGTCTCAGTCATACAGTCTTCTTCACTGCTAGAGTCTGTGGGTACACTAACACCAGATGTACCGCAGGAAGGCAATGCACCTACATCACCTATGAGGGCAGACAAGAACTGTACATTACAATCTATACAATAGACACACACAGACACACATGCATGTGATATGACAGAAGGCATGCAACATGCATGTGATACAGCAGACGGCATGCAACGCAGACAATAATAGTGGTAGTTATCCTACATCCGTGGGTTGCACACAACAGCATGCATGTGTCATAGCAGACGGCATGCAAATTACACAATCATAGTAGTAGTTAGCGTACTTCCCAGTGTTACACCATGTTGACTAGCACAGGTTAACAGTACACCTGCCTGATGTGTGGCATATGACCTTGATAATCACATGTAGGATTACATGTGATCTGCTGACGTGTGCAATGACATGCATACATGTTTAACACAATGGTGTCCTGTCAAATATACAGTGGGGCAATGGTGTACCAATGCAGTGTAGTCTGTCCGCCCTACAGATATACTGCAAATTTAGCTGATGTGCATGGCCATTGCAGGGAATCATGAGGCATCTCTAGTGTTATACAGTGTGAGTTACAGACAGGGTTCATAGCCATGACTGTGTTCGGATACAATACATATATACTGTGGAATGTGACCCACGTCACTGAGGTGTATACACACTAAACCATGATGTGGAAGTTGTGACACAGGTCACTGATGGGTATACAGATGACACCCCTGCATATCTGCAACCATATTGCTGCAGCCTGGCAACTATGGCCAGACATGGCGAACACGTCGGTACACCATGTCCCACATGACATCTGTGTACCACACACACACACACACACACACACACACACACACACACACACACAAACACATGAGGAGATAGTATGACATTTATGTCCAACACCAGCAACGGGAATGTACTGTATCTGTGGCCTGATGTGGATACTGTACAGGTGACTGCTGTCATGTCGCAACACCCTCAAGATGTTCAACACATCTTATGTGGTGGATTGATGTTATGCCTGCACAAGATGTGCACAGGCCTGTAGGATGTCTAGTGTTCCACATCTACAATATGACCATTATACAAAGGCCATGGTTGAACCATGTGCAGCCATTGTATGACAGGGTGTAGACACAAGCACAACATATCTACTGTGTGTGTTGCTCCATGTCTCTGGCCATCTTCCAAGGCCATGTGTGTACATGTGTTGTCCAAATTATTGTGATGGACATCTATTTCACATGTCTGTGTTGTCCCATATGACATATTTGCTCCACTGACAACAGGGTTATGCAGATAAAGGGTGGTACGTTGGATATGTTTTCAGGTTAGGTAGGCAGTGTAGCAGCCAAGCCACTAGATGTCATGGACATGTCAAGATAGCACATCACATTGTGTGACATTCATAGCAGGGCTATGATCCACACCGGTGAATCCTGTGTGATGGCCATACTCCAGCCCACTGTGTAGTACTGTTTGTATTCAACACATGTGTAGATCAGATTTGTAGTATGTCCCTAAAGTGAACAGCACCTCCACCATTGTATGCACAGCTGTCCACACATCTGGCAATGACAGTTTGTGAGGATTCATATCAGTGAGATGATTCACATAGTTTGCAATTGTTGCACATGGGTAGTCATTGTGATGCATTGCAAGTCCGACCTGTATATTGTGACAGGACCATACATTATGTGTACATGTTGTAAATGGCCACATGGCAGATAGATTTGTGTGTTACGGTTCCTGATAAATAATAACACTCTCACCTGCAATGGGCTGCTGTCGCACCGGAACACCAGAGGTACCTAAATAGGAGTAACACAGCAGTATGACCATAATCCACCCCTGTATAAAGGCTACAGGGTGCAATCTGCGTAACACATACACCAGTACATTAGACTGTACTATGGTGTATGCACATATGTGCATACACAGAGTAGCATACTATGGTATGTGGCATATGTGTATACGTGCCTTGCATATGATGTTACATTACATATTGTACAGTGACACATGCAACTGTATGGAATATAGCTGTTATAGGTGCAGTACTGACTTACCAGGCAACTCCAGGCTCAGTGGTTGAGAGACACCCACCTCCACAATATTGGCTAAGGGTTGTGGATGTGGTTCTGCAGGTGTCCCTAGGTTGGCCAGTAGCTTCTCAGTACGTGTGAGTGGGACTAGGTTGGTGGTCCACCACCTGTTGCACCTTGTTCCCTGGTGATTGCATTTGCATGCTGTTTTGCCCATCTAATGAGGACTGTACAGTGTCTGTGCACCTGCTGGTATGTGCGGTTGTGGCCACCCACATCATTAACCCTCCTACGAAGTTCCATCCATAGGGCATCCTGCTGCTGTGCATTCTGTGACACATGGCTGAACAGGATATCATGATTGTTGAGTAGGTATGGGATGAAGGCCCCATCCTCCAAGCTGGTAAAAGGGGGTAGCCTTGCACACGGCATACCTGGAAGACATAATGATGGAGACAGGTCAAAGTAACTCACAGAGACATACAGAGCTACAGCTGAACATACATGTGTATCGCATTAATTAAGTTTAAATAGTTGTATTTGCAAACCTACATGACACTGACGTGTTTGTGTCACACACATATGACACTCAATGTTGAGTGGATATTATCACCATATATGTGTGTGTGTGTGTGTCACCTGATTATATTGCTCATACTCCATGTGGTTGCTGTCTTGATGTGGGCATGTCTGTTTGCCTGTACTGGTGTTCCTACCTATCAGCACATGGCTGGATGTATCCACATTAATGCAGTCGACCTTGATGCTGTGTATATGTCAAATATAAGGACTTACACTGCCTTAACAGACATGACCTGTGACCCTGGAGACGTGCTCACATAAAGTTTTACATGAATGTGTTCTGCCATATACATCTACACAGCACTGTACAGTGATTCAACATCCTGCCATATATCACCTGTGTTGCACATGTGATACACATGGGACACTGGCTAGCCAGATGGTATTTGCAGGGATGGATATCAACTATAGCATGTACAGTCAAAGTCAACTAGTGGGCTATATGCCATGGGTCATGTATGAATCTAGGATGAAAGTTTACCTGGCAGTAGCCGACAGGCGGGTCTGTGGGGCCAGGTGGATCAGTGCCACATTACTGATCCACAGGGTTAATGATACATATACCATGCATTACCATGCGGTCATCACACCATGTCTGAGAGGGGATCGATGTGCAGCTTTGATGGACAGGAATGCATAGTATGGCAGGACTATGTCAAGTGTATGGGACAAGGATCTGTCCAGCATGTGGAAGGTGGATGTCCATAAAGTATGTGTTCAAGTTCAGGATGAGTATGTGTAGCATGTCCAACATCACTGGGTTGGACTTGGATTTTTTCAGGGTATTCATCATGCTACATAGTGGAGATGGGAAATGGGAAGGCTGGTGTAGGCCATCTGCACATGGCCAATACCCCTTAAAGGAAATATGTGATCTGATATGGGTCACTTGAGTGTTTGTATGGCTGGACAATGATCTCTATATTCATGAATGGCACCCTATCATTATTAGGGTTGCCACATATGACTACCTGACAGGTATGGTGACATAGCTATCACAGGAAAGACAACTGCCCATCTGCATCCCTCACACACAAGTGTCCATTATGTTGACCGCTGCCTAGGTGGTAGTTCATTGGTACAGGGTTATTAGCATAGGGGTGACAATGCAATATGTAGCTGTCAGAGTGTGGCCATATGTCACACACACCTCACCCACAAAGCCCCTTCTGTATGTTGTCCACAGCACTCCTGAGTCAGCTATTGCTCCTAGGTCATAGTCATTCGCATACTTCAATAGGCAGATGCCTTCTGTTTGTCTGTGATGTATGGACTACAATGAGGGGGAATAAAATTCATTAACCCTGACATACTGTAGCTGCCACTGGTGTGATGATCATGTATTATTCAGACACCTTCTGTAGTGTTGGTTCTGCCAGCAGTCCTGTTGCAAAATACTCCTGTGACATAGGAATGTACATCTAGTATACCGAGTGTAGGTTTTACACAGTATGGATGATGATATCCTATGACCTGGCAAGGTTATGGTATGCAGTGTGACATCAACCATACTGTCATCTACATCTGTACTGCTGACATCACTTAATTGATCAAGGTTCATGGCCTTCCAGACCAGACTCAGCAGGATATTAGTGCAGTACTTCCCATTATCAGTGGTGTCTCCCCCTTTGTGGGTTGTGATACCTGTTGGTGTGCTCCATTCAGTGTGTACACAACCTGACATGGAGCTATGTTTTACATGATATGTACGTGGAGAGCATTTTGTTTTGCCATATGTGCATGATACAACCTGTGATGTGGACAGGTCCCATGCAGCCTGAGTGCAGCTTGTACCTGCATAGTTATGGGTACAGGGGCCCCGTGGTGTACATGGATATATGCTTGTGTACCTGTTGGGGGGAGGGGGCTGTGTGTTTATGTTATCCAATACCCTATCTGGATTGCTTATTCATGCTAAGCACTTGTTCAGGACTTGTAAGCACTACGTAGGCTAATAATTACTATAGCACTCAGTCTTCCTCATTACCTAGAGGTAAGGGTGAACAGGTTTTGTACATACTTTTCTCACTTGCTTAGAGTAATTTAGCTCTTGTACTCACTTTCCTAACTTATCTAGGTGAATGTAGTTCTATATTCAGGCATGTCCAAGAGTCAATTGCCAGTGTTCTCACCTGTCTCTCTGATGAATCTGGACATCTAGAGGCAATGTACACATTGTCTCATGTACACAGACAAGCCTCTCCACCTACCACCCAACACTACAACCTATGAGAGCTGCAGTCATCTAGCCAAACTGGAGGTAAAGGTCTCTCCAACCAAGCCTGACCCTGACTGTCATGTGGAGAAGATACACATTCGCACAACACCACACTCATCACATAAGTCTCACTGAATCTACCCCACCATTAACTGGGAAAACTAATTGTGTACCAACACATTAGCTCAATGGTTTCTGGAATTCATAAACACCAATGCCCTGACTCAACATATCCACACGCCCATCAGGGGTAACAATATCCTAGACTTAGGCATTACCAACATGAGTGACTGGTGCTCCACACATGAAGCCAACTCCTCATTGGTCTGATCAGACCATGTGCTGAACACCATTGATATCCACATCTCGCACCCACTCCCCATTAAGGGAACCACAGTATAATATGTCTACAAGGCCAACTACATGCTTCTTAAGACAGACGTGGTGGACGTCATGACACTCATGCAGATGGACAGTACTGTTACAACTGCTGAATCCTACACAAATGCACTCTATAAACACTTACAAGAGTGCATGGCTTGTGTATCCCAAATAGAACCAGGTCACTATACTCCTAAGTAAAGAAACCAATCTGGTGGTCCCCTGCCATAAACAAATTGTACTACAGGAGGAAGACACTGTTACAAACGAGAGTACAATCCCATGCATGGAGGAGCTCCCTGGCCAGCCTCAGTAAGAAGGTGAGATCTCTTATAAGATCCTCCAAAGCTAGCTATGAAAACTAAAATGCAATTAATACCAACAACAACCACAAAGCATTTTATAGCTATGTCACATATCTCAATGTCAACAACCAGATCTGCTCTGAGTTACAGCACAAAGGCATGAACATTACAGAAACAATTGATATTGGCAACATCCTGGCAGATCCCTCTCAAAGCTGTACACTCTAAAGGCAATATCACAGCATCCATAGAACCGGACAATATCCCAGGCTGCGTTTTACACGAACTTAAGAACTTACTGTCTCCCCACCTACACACCATGTTCAATAATAGCCTCACATCGGGCATAGTGCCCACTGAATGGTGCACAGCAGCAGTTATCCCACTCCACAAAGGTGGTGCCACAATGGACCACGGGACCTATTTCCCTATAGGCCTGACTAGCCTGGTCTGCAAGGCTGTGGTGCACATAATGGATCACTGCAACAGAGACATTGCGTACCTTCAAACCTTTGACCCCCCCCTCTTTGGCATTGTTAAGGGCGGACCATGCCACTAAACCTGGTGGACTTCTTAGAGACAGTTACCAAGGCATTAGATGAGGGTAAGGAGGTCCACACAGCCTACCTAGATCTCTCATAGGCTTTCAACACCATTCCTCCTTCTGGTATTATCAACATACCCATCCGCTTGAACATTAACCCCCTATGTCATGTGATGGTTTGCAAAGTGGCTCATGGACAGAACCCACACAGTGGGAGTTGCATACCCTAGTTCCGACTGTATACCAGTTACGAGTGGCGTCCTCCAGGGCTCAGTCTTAGGACCCTTCATGTTCGGTATATACTTCTCTGACATACAGACAAGTACAGGAGGGCTTTGGCTGAAATGGTTTGCAGACGACTGCAAACTAGGAGACATAATTGTTTCCCCAGCTCTTACAGACACCCTCTGGAAGGGTTGCACTGAGATGGATACCTGGTGTTAATATCATGGCGTCAAACTGAATGCCTAAAAGTGCATAGTCATCCCCTTTGGATAAAACTAATTACCCACGGACTACCACATAGGTGCTAGTCCCCTACATACAGTAAAGGTAATAAGGGATCCGGGAACCCCAGTAGATAGCAATCTCTCCTTCAATGCCCATAATGACAAGGTGGTTAGAATATCCTTTTACATGGTCCCCCCTAATCTCTAATGGGTTCACATCCAGATCAGAGGGGCCATTGTGACTCTACTCATGACATATTAGACCCATTAAAGGATACAACACCCCATTTGGGATATACCTTACAAGACAACTGCAACAGCTTGGAAGACCACACCAGTACCACACCAAGAGGATTACTGACCTCAAACAGATGACCTATGCAGCACAACCTAAAAACTCCAGCTGTACTCAGTTGCATACCGCATACTCACAGGTGATCTCTGCTTGACATACAAGGCCCATGTCCAACCCTGTATTGCTGGATATGCTCCACCTAAACAGAGAGCCTTGAGAGCCACATGCTCTAGGGATATACACCTAACCACAATGATGAGTAGGACGTGCTGGACAGATAGATTCCTGACCCAGACACTCCCCATGCTTTGGAACATGATTCCAATGTACATCAGGTAGGGCCCCTCACTAGCACTCTTCAAAGGAAACCTTGACGTATGGATGGTAGACAGACATGTACCCCGGGGATCACTGCAGTGGCTCTGCTGGACAGAGGCACAGGGAACTATTGGCTCTGCCGTTCAAAGGCATGGGGAACCAACCTATAGGGGTGGCGAAAGCCAACACACTCTAGCTAGGCTTACAAATACCCTTGGCATCCTAGTACCTACCTTTGCACATATTACATGTCTTATGTGCATGGATAGTTAAATAGCTCTTCCATTTTCCTTTGCTATCATGCTGATAAGCTGTCGGCTGACTAAAATACATATGTATCCTGTTATTGTGTATTGTAAATGCCAATTGACATAACTAATGTTTGCCTAACATTGCAGTAATGCTATGTAGCGTGTAATACATATCTGCCTACAATACTGTATATTACACAGTTATTGGCACAATATCTCACAATGCAAATCATAATTACACAGTGGCCCAACCTTCCATATGTTATTCTCTGTAATACACCCGTACATATGGCTACAGTTACAATATATCAACATATATTATCCCCTGTTATAGCACATACTTGTTGGACCAGCCCTGCCACTGACATCGGCTGGTGAGGAGTATTTCTGTTCAAAGCCCTTATATAGCATCCCTTGTGGTGTTTTGCCTTGTGACCTACAGCAGTACACACAAATACTACAAGCTTTACTATGCTCAACAATACATCACTACAAGATAACTGTTTCCACTATATGGATTGTGTGCACTTTAAATACTACAGAAAGGTAGTACATACACAGACATACTGACTGTTCTACATGCCTTATTAGTAACCCGAGGTGTTGTTAACTGTTTATTCAATCCTTTTCAATTTGTGTTTCAATGTTCTTTGTAACGTTCCGCTGGTATATAAGGATGGTTTGAATGTGTGACAACACATCCTTTTCTAGTTACATATCGGTAACATGTTGTATTCTGTCCACCAATTGCTGTTCCAAAGTAGTTAATTAGATGCGTATCAGCTGTGCAGTTACTCCATTAGCCGATACCATGGCAACAGTGATGTATAGCTGAGTACTCCTTTTGGGTGTTGTCCGTTTGCCTTACTTTTGAGGGAGATGGCCTAGATGTGTTGTTTGTGATATATTTCAACAGCTATATGGAGACACACAGAGATACATTAGCTTCATGACTCCCGTGGACTGTGTGTAATGGCTAGATGATTTAGTTCTACATGTGAGTACAACTGTTATATTTTGGAACAGTGCTACTTATGCAGGGTTTGTTTGTACCTGATACTTCTGCAGATGTTTAAGTCTGGCAAGGATGTTTGGCCAGCTCAAGGCCATATGGCTATGCATGAACTGTTATGTGGTGTACAGTGTGCTCACCAGACATCCTTGATTTGGTGTACAAGTGTAGCATACTGTGCTGTTACTCACTAATTGCTAACAGATCCCGGTGTACACACAACCCTCTGAAACGGGATTAGTGCAAACAAACCCTGTTATATCAGCAGCTTTTCTATTGTATAACAGCAGCTATTTCACATAGGGCCATGTTAGTGTGTCTCTGACAAGGTATGTTAAGGCTTCTGCAGATGTCGTACAGTGAGTGAATGATTTCTGATGTTATTACAGTTTGTATTGTAATATGTTTGGGTGTGGGGGCAATGTTGGTGGGTGTGCTTAGCAAATGCAGGTGTGTAGGAACTGCTTTTATACATAATTGCTATGTGCGTGAGGGTTCCTTCCCTATTTGAACACCTATCCTTTTGTGGACTAATACAATGGTAATTGCAGGCTGATTCATTAAGGCACTGTTATGTGGTTCCTGTATAGCATGCAGGTGATATTAGTCCTTAAATACCTTCGGTAATACATCTGAATGTAATAACATGTTGCTACATGATAGCTGTGTATTTCTGTCATAGATATTTGCAGTCATCATATTTGTGTTGGTGATTGACCCTCTTTGGCTAGGGTTGCCCACCTTTTCATATGGCCATAGTGGGACCTTTTCAGGACACACATCTGATTTTATAGGCCAACACAAACCCAGGGTCAGTACAAGGGATATAACTTTCTTTTCTTGCCTAAATATAAGCTTATTCTTGTAGCAGTTTAGTTGCTTATCCTGTTTCCTGTAACATGTAGGTATTTTAGATACAGAAATAACTATTGTATGCAACTATTACAGTACATATGGGGCATAATTATGTCATACAATCCCATGACATTTGCCCCATTTAATATATTTCGTCAGGACACAACCACCCAAAGAGGGAGTGTCCCTCGCAAAGTGGGATAGGTGGTAACACTATCATTGGCTCATGTCCATAGCACATATTTGTAATAGTGTATAGGCATATACTCTCCATATCCTTTGTTCATAAAGGTTGGTAGTTGCAGAATGTTTGATTGCTATGGTCCATGTTATACACATATATGAACACTTCAACTGCTGTATACGTTAGACATACTGAATCCCAAAACCACAGAGAACTGACACACAGTACCGGGACCAGACTCCCATACCCAACATTACCGACATCGACAGTAACTCATGAAAGTAACATGAACATGGAACACACACACGCACACACAGACACACTGCTACCCAACACATCCAAACAAACCATCCTACACTACGTATGAGCAGGTGGCCAAGTTCCCCTACACCCCCCATGTAGGTGTCTGACCCCCCACACCACCCCCTACTTTAATATTCTAACTCCTAGGTCGCACAAAGGTAACTTACACCCACACATTACAGTCCCCCAAGAATACACACCACACACAGAACACACACTTACACACACTATAGCCCTAAGAAACACACTTACACACAGTAACCTACCTGAACCACAACACCAGAAGCACTCACTAACTGTCCATTAAAATCATGAGATTATACCTCATGCATCTGGTGTTTTGGTACTGTGTTCTTTCAGACCTTAAGCCTTGGGATTACGCGTGTCGGTATGTAAAGCAGTCGGTATGTGGTAAGTATCCCATTTATATGTACCTCCATGGTTATGTAGATGCTGTTAACCTATCTATATATCTACATATATATGTATATCCCCATATATCGACATATCTCTTTCTCTCTCTCTTTCTCTCTCCCTCTCCCTCTCTCTCTCGCTATATATATATATATATATATATATATATATATATATATATATATATATATATATATATCTATATCTATATAAAACATACACCTTTCATTTGGTACATGCCGGTTTGTCCTAGTTCAACACATTCCTACCTTTTGTGTTTTATCCTGTCAGTATACACGACTGCCATTGGTACATCTCAGGTAGCTTAGTGGTATGTTATTGTGATGGATGCATACATGGTTGCATGTTCTAATCCTGGCAGTGATATCTTACCTCTCAGAGCAGGCACTGGTAGTGCAAGGATGATTAACGCACATTTCAGCGGTTGTGTGTTCCACATGTTTATTATTCTGTGGAGAACTACCTATATATGCAAGCTGTGTTTAAGGTATACTATGTAACATGTACACATCTGTAAAGATTCCTGTCAGGGATACTCCCCATTATTTGGAACTACATCCCTGATTGCATTATACAAAACCTCTCACTAACACTCCAGGGAATCCTTGCAGAGTGGGTGGTGAACAGTAGCTACACCCCAGGGATCCCGCAATTGTATCTGCTCCACAGAGGAACACTTAGTTAATCGATGGGGTGGGGTGGCAACAGCAGACATGTTTTGCCTATGCTTATGAGTTGCCTCGGCAGTTGGGCATGTACCTACCTATGTATCTATGAACCTGTACATACAGTATGGACACATGCTGATAGCTTACTTTACTGTTCAGTTATTGACTTACCTTGTGCCAATGGCAGTTGTGTGTACAATAGTTGAGGGCTACCTATGTAGGATGCACACAGTAGACCACCTATACATGACAATTTACAGGTGGTCATGTGTGTGTGCCATCCATGTTTGCTGTGTGTGCAGGTGGAGAAGGGTGTCAGTCCATGAGTGCCTACACTGTCAGTGTGTGTGCTATACGTTCCCTCTTTGCCAAGGCATGAGCATACTGGGCACGCCTCCATCTGCCTACTGTGGTCTGAGTCCCCCTGTGCCTGTGGGTCCCTTGGCAATGGTGGTGGGCTGTGAGGGCCTTCCCCATTCTGTCCCTGCTGCAGCTGTTTCCGCAGGATCATATTGTGTAGCATGGCACATACTATGAAGATGTGGGCACACGTTCCTGAAGAGTACTGCAAAGCTCCACCAGATATGTCCAAGCAACAGAACCGTGATCTCAGCATCCCAAACACGTGCTCTATGATGATCGTGGTTTCTGTGTGTGCCTCATTATGGCATTCTTGTGTGGCTGTATGAGTATTTCTGATGGGAGTCATCATCCATGGTTCCAGTGCATAGCCAGCATCCCCTACCAGGTGGCCATATGGGATGTCCCCCCTTGGCAAATACCTGATACAGCTGTGAAGCATGCCAGATGTGGGAGTCATGATAGCTTCCAGGGCTGCCAGCACACATATCCATGATAATGCCCAGGGCATTGCACACGACCTGGCAGTTGATGGAGGGGAATCCCTTGCAGTTTATGTAGTGCCTACTGTGCTCACTGGGTGGTGACTTGATGTGTATGGGCGTGCAGTCTATTGCACCCAGTACATCTGGGTAGTCTGCCACACGGTGGAAGAGACGCATATTTCTGGCCAACTCCTCCTGCGTTTGGGGGAAGTATATGTGCTCATTGGCATGTGGTAACATGGCATACAGGAACTGGTGAAGTATCCTGGATGCTGATGCCTGTGAGATCCCCATGATATCCCCAGTTGGCCTTTGGAAGGTACCTGTGGCTAGTATTCTCAAGCTTACACATGCCTTCATGTCCATTGGGATGGGTTCCTCTCTGTTACTTCTGGCTCTGAGGCATGGCCGGCGCAGCTCAACAAGTTGCTGTATGATGTCCCTGTAATGCTCTACTATCTCCAGATCATGTAGCCCCTGGTAGGTTACCTTGGGTCTGAACACTCTTCTCCTCCTCTGTTGCCTGAGATGGTTGCCAGCATCATCCTCCACACCATCAGTCTCCAACACATGCTGGTGAATCAAAGCTATGGCGACCCATAACATGTACATATTAAAAGTTCCCTGTCTGTATACACCAATGGTGCAGAGTGCCTGGGAATACACAAGTGTGTGTGTGGGGCTTTCACACCTTATACTATTGTGCAATGGATGATGCTGGTGTAATTGGGTGTGTTTGTGCTATTCCAGCTGCAGGGTATCTTAATTATTGGTTTTACAGCAGGTACTGCTATTGTGGGGCCTTTGGTGCTGACTTACGCTTGTCTGCCATGATTCATCTATTGCCCTTTACTTCTATTTTCAGTCCGATTCCCCTCCCATTGTCAGGCATGCATCCAGCTGCTGCCTTTCTTGTTATGTGCTTTCACAACCCAGGATTGTGTTGGGAAATGTGTTATGAAGCTGATCTACTGCAAGTTTGCTTTGTTCTGCTGTGACAGTTCTCTTTTCTTTGCTGTACGGAACCTCCCCTTTCCAGTTCTGAAGGTAGCTGCTAGCAGCCTTATTAGCTGTTGTCTATGGCCCACTGTGAGTTTCTAGGTGTTAATTACTCATTTGTACTCTAATTACCATGCTGCAGCATTTCCTTATTGTCTTCCCGTATCCTTCCTGTTTCAGCTGTGGTGCGCACTGCGCACAATCGTTTACAGGCTTTTCTGCACGTTTTCATCCATGTTCACATGAACTTTCGGTTACCTTGTGTGCTCTCAGCTAAGCAAAGCTATGGCTACTTCCACACCCCTATCCTGTGGCTTTGCTTAGCAACACGCAAGATGTATTAGCAATGGTCCAATGTGCTTACAGCTACGGTGGCACACCCCTCTCTTGATCTCATGTTTACCTCCAGGCCACTCCTCGGTGTTGTACCACTATGCCTTGTGGTACATCCTTATGCCGGCGGGGCATTTGCGATTCAGTATTACTTGACTCATTTGCATGGCATTGACTTCTAATTCCTAGTTACTGCACGGAACACTGTCACAGACCCTTAGCAACCCTTGTGCCATGGTTGTGGTGTAGCATGAGTGCCATTGACTATTATGGGGATATCATGAATTGCTTTACATTACAGTTTTATGACATCTACATATATTTCCCTTGTGATCCTGTTTGTGCACCGATCCACTGCGATTTTACTTTGCGTTGCTGTGGCCATGACATTAAATGTTATTTTTTATATGTTGTGCATGTTGTTTTATGCCATTGGCTATATATTTCGCAATTGGCATATATTAACATTATAATATGTAAGTTTGGTCTGCTTTCATGGCTCTGATTTTATGTTTGACAAAATGTAAACCGTTTTTTGGTTTACATTAATACATGTTTACGCTATGCCTGCACCAATTCATGAATCGCTATATACCTTAATTTGCATGCTACCACAAGCGTAAGAAATCCACAAACAAGAGAAAATGAAATTCCGAGCCAAAAAAAACCTGCTACCACAAAATGACCTTAACGCAATTTTATTCACATAAACAGACAGCGTTTTCGCTACTCTAACAAGGTAGTTTCCTCAGAGGTTAGAAAGAATGCGAGAACAGCGCTCTTTAAATACCACACAGCCCTAACAAATGCAACACTTACTTCACGTGTTATTATACGTTTGAGTAAATCATTTGCTGTATTTGATAGCATTTTAAGGCAGTGTGAGGACAAAAAACACCGCAATCCGTACACAAAATACTACATGTTATCAATAAAACATAAATACTCAAATATACAAATATACCTATTAGTAGCAATAAACCTCTTAAAAATTCAAGTTTAAAAATATGTACTAAACTTTATACAGTTCTTAACAGACGGAATATATGCATGTTCAGGAAATAATAATTTTCTTTCACCCTAAATTTAGACATGTATACTTAATTAAATTCCTCCACATAAAAAAGTTGTACGTACAACAGCAAAAAACATACATAACATCCTAATGAGAGACTTTTTATGCTTAAATCTAAACATCTGGTTAGTTAAAAACTGTGTATACACTCATTTTTACACCAACATATCCACTGAAAGAAATCTGTATAGATAATGTTGTAAAAAGTATGTAAATAATGAACAAATAAAAGCATACATAAATTTGCTTAGGCTAAAAGTTGGTAGCCATACATAACATTTGTTAATATACCTAACCTAAAAAATACATCTAAAAGATGAATCAAACTAAAAAGCTTTTAGTTACAAAAGCTTAAGAAACACTATTACCTATCACCTCATATAAGATTTGAGTTTTAGAAAGGGGGCTATATTACAACTTTCATTTAAGCCTGGTGGATTGAAGGCGTCCAATTTAAGCTGTCACAAAAGCTCTCGTGTTTCCAATAAAATGGAAATGGGACCGCCTCTCAAAGAAACTGGTAAGTGGTCAATTCCCATAAACACAAAGACATGCCCTGGGAAGGAATCTATATGTTTGGCCAATGCATTTTCACCCTTCTTATTCTTAATGGCATATATGTGCTGATATATCCTATCTTTAAACCTTCTATCTGTCTTCCCGACATAGAAGGCAGGGCAGCATGTGCAAAATGCAATGTAGATGATAGATTTAGTATCACACTTTATTCTGTGGTCAATAATATATTTTCTACCCGATGTAAAAAATGCACAACCTGTTTTTATATGTGTACAAAAATTGCATGTGCCACATGCAAAAGATCCCATTATTCTCGTACAGGGATCGCCTAATGAGCTACTTTGCAGTAAGTCTTTAATGTTTCTCCCTCTCCTAAAGACGGTAGTAGGTTTCTCCCCCAACTTGTTAGACACTAGCGCATTACTAGAAATGAAAAACCAATTCTTGAACAAAATGCTTTGAATAGCATAAGAGTTCAAATTAAATGTTGTAATAAAACTACATGGGTACTCGTTTAATGGAGTGGCTACTGGAAAATCGTTAGAGTCCTTTAGAATAAGGTTCACAGTGGTATCTTCTGTTCGCTCTAGGTCGATAGTCGAACTAGGCATAGAGGAAAGAAGTGGTTTATAAAAGCCACTGTTTCTCTTCTTTAGTACTTCATTAAACAAATCCTCTATCAGCCGCTGTGGGTAACCACGATTAATGAAAAGGTCCTTTAAGTTTTCACACTCATGTAAAAAATCTTCAAACTCACTACACATTCTCACCGCCCTCACCAATTGCCCTTTCACTATAGCTTTTTTGTGTTTGGGAGGGTGTGAACTAGTGTAATGAAGAAAGGAATTCACGTAAGTGTCCTTTCTAAAAATGACAGATTTTAACGGTCCTAGTAGTCCTCCCCTAGATAGTTTAACATCAAGATAACTAGTGACTTCCGTATCAAAATGATATGTGAATTTAAGGAAGGCAGTTGTAGAATTCAAGTAGTTAACAAATGAGTGTGCTGAATTGGAATCACCTTTAAAAAGGATAAAGATGTCGTCCAAAAAGCGAGTGTAAAATACAAATTTTTCCTTCCACTCAGTGTTGTTAAAGACAAAATGCCTTTCCCAATAGGCCATGAATAAGTTGGCCACAGCCGCGCCACAAGGGGAGCCCATGGCCACCCCTTGTTTCTGGATGTAAATTGCTCTCTCGAACATAAAGAAATTAGAGGACAATATAATGTCCAATAATTCCGTGATATTATTGATGTCATTATTAGGGGCCCCAAGCTCCTTTAAAAGTAATTCAATCCATTCCACCACTTCCTGGTGTGGGATGGATGTATACAAATCCACCACATCGATGGTAAGAAAATTAGTATCCACATCCAATGATATTTCATTCAAATTGGATAGAAAAGACCAAGAGTCTTTACAGATACTGGGTATAAGTTCTACATACCTAGTCAGCAGTGAATCAATATATTTAGAACATGGGTAGGAGATGGACGACCTGCCATCAATGAGATCTCTCATTGGTGGGTCCCCAAGATTCTTATGAACCTTGGGTATCCCAAACATCACAGGTGTCTTGGTGTAAAGGATGTCAATGTACTTCAGAGTATCCTCATCTATTCTTCCACTAATAAACAAGTCCCTAAAGTAACCTCTAATTCTGTTAGAACAGACATTCATCTCATTAGTGGAAGAAATTTCGTAAGATGTAGAATCTAAAACCCTGTGCATTCTCTCAACATAATCTGTTTGCTCAAAGATGGCTAAACCACCACCCTTATCTGGTTTAATAATTCTGACACCAGATTTACACAATTTATTAAGGGCAAACAACTGTTCTTTAGAAATGTTGAACTGGCTAGGGGTAGTACTAGAAAACTTCACCATGTGTCTAATATCCAATTCGCATGCACTCTCAAACATTTTTAGTGCCACATGCAAAGGTGGGTTGAAAACACTTGGGAGCTTCAATTTATGGGCAGAGGGCCTTGTAGTATCATTAAACAGGAGTTTCAAGTTAAGTTTTCTAACATAACATTTAAGATCAAGCAAAACCCTGGCAACGTCACATTTCCTAGATGGAACAAAGGTATTACCCAGAGCTAAAAGCTCCACAAGTTCTGGTTCTAAAGAAAGGGAGGAGAAGTTGTAAATCGTAAAATCTCCCCTTTTATTTAAAATAATGTTTGGGGTACCAACATTGACATTGCATAGGTTAGTACTTAATGATTCCAGTTCCTGTTCCCCCTCCAATGTGTTTGGTTGTTCCTGTTCCCTAAAAAAAGCATTGTCTGCATTTAGGTCGCCGTTAGGGTCTGTACTATAATTTGGGGCAGGAATATCATCCTGGCCGCCGCTCTTATCCTGCCTATTTCTATTTCTATTACTTCTTCGAAGTGGTTGATCACCCCTCGTACTAGTATTATGCCCTGAAGTATTACCAGGCCCTACAGTGTCTTCGACATCCATTGACTCAGGTGTATCTTCACCTCTTGTGGTCTTACCATGACCACACAAGTTAGGAAATGCCTTATCCTTAGAATAAGCAAGTCTATCTCTATATAATTTCTTGGATTTGTTTGTCTTAAGTTTGACCATATATGTGTCAATGCTCGAAAAAATACGAGCATGGTCAAACTTAAATTGTAAGAAGGTAACATCAATTTTAATTTCTTCGTCCAATGCACAAACATCTTTAGTTAAAACTTCTATACAAGTGGAATAATGTTTAACAAGCAATTCAATCAATTGAAACCCTTGTGCTTGAAACAGTAACCTTAAATCTGCCAGAAAATCGTTACTATTAATCAAGTTCGAGGGAACAAAACCATTCCTTAAACCTTTAGGAATAATACCCTCATTTAAGCATTGCTTAAAATAAGCAACTTCAAGCTGCATTTTTCTTAGTTTAAAGGTTTTAGTGTCCAAAAGCTTTAATTTGTCCGATAAAGACACTACACAGTTATTAGAAGAAACAAGATTCCGCACCGACGAGGCATCATTTAAAGGTTTGGTAAACAACATAAAGTCACCTGTATTCTGGATCCATTTGGATATAGATGCTGCGCCAATAAGTGCATTCTCACCACCATTTGTAGCATTTTGTGTATTTAACCGCGAGTTAGAAGCCTCGCTCATAGGGGCATTTGTTGAAGGAACAACCGTTCTAACCAGTTGCGCCACTGGTATAGAAACTTGTGTGTCAGTAGAACCCCTGCTTACAGCAACGCGGTTAACAGAAGTGTCCAAATTGCCAAAAGCACGTAATGGGTAAGATCCCTCTAGGACGGTAAAGCGTTCATTCAATGCTTCAATCTTTTGCATGAGCATAAGTAACAAGTTAGATACATCCACATCGTCAGGTTTAGATGACCTGAAAATTACAGGACTAGCAGGGCTTTCCATGAGCACAGAATCCACAAAAAAACCACCACAAGCATAAGAAATCCACAAACAAGCGAAAATGAAATTCCGAGCCAAAAAAAACCTGCTACCACAAAATGACCTTAACGCAATTTTATTCACATAAACAGACAGCGTTTTCGCTACTCTAACAAGGTAACTTCCTCAGAGGTTAGAAAGAACGTGAGAACAGCGCTCTTTAAATACCACACAGCCCTAACAAATGCAACACTTACTTCACGTGTTATTAAACGTTTGAGTAAATCATTTGCTGTATTTGATAGCATTTTAAGGCAGTGTGAGGACAAAAAACACCGCAATCCGTACACAAAATACTACATGTTATCAATAAAACATAAATACTCAAATATACAAATATACCTATTAGTAGCAATAAACCTCTTAAAATTCAAGTTTAAAAATATGTACTAAACTTTATACAGTTCTTAACAGATGGAATATATGCATGTTCAGGAAATAATAATTTTTTTTATATCGGGTAGAAAATATATTATTGACCACAGAATAAAGTGTGATACTAAATCTATCATCTACATTGCATTTTGCACATGCTGCCCTGCCTTCTATGTCGGGAAGACAGATAGAAGGTTTAAAGATAGGATATAGCAGCACATTTATGCCATTAAGAATAAGAAGGGTGAAAATGCATTGGCCAAACATATAGATTCCTTCCCAGGGCATGTCTTTGTGTTTATGGGAATTGACCACTTACCAGTTTCTTTGAGAGGTGGTCCCATTTCCATTTTATTGGAAACACGAGAGCTTTTGTGGCAGCTTAAATTGGACGCCTTCAATCCACCAGGCTTAAATGAAAGTTGTAATATAGCCCCCTTTCTAAAACTCAAATCTTATATGAGGTGATAGGTAATAGTGTTTCTTAAGCTTTTGTAACTAAAAGCTTTTTAGTTTGATTCATCTTTTAGATGTATTTTTTAGGTTAGGTATATTAACAAATGTTATGTATGGCTACCAACTTTTAGCCTAAGCAAATTTATGTATGCTTTTATTTGTTCATTATTTACATACTTTTTACAACATTATCTATACAGATTTCTTTCAGTGGATATGTTGGTGTAAAAATGAGTGTATACACAGTTTTTAACTAACCAGATGTTTAGATTTAAGCATAAAAAGTCTCTCATTAGGATGTTATGTATGTTTTTTGCTGTTGTACTTACAACTTTTTATGTGGAGGAATTTAATTAAGTATACATGTCTAAATTTAGGGTGAAAGAAAATTATTATTTCCTGAACATGCATATATTCCGTCTGTTAAGAACTGTATAAAGTTTAGTACATATTTTTAAACTTGAATTTTTAAGAGGTTTATTGCTACTAATAGGTATATTTGTATATTTGAGTATTTATCTTTTATTGATAACATGTAGTATTTTGTGTACGGATTGCGGTGTTTTTTGTCCTCACACTGCCTTAAAATGCTATCAAATACAGCAAATGATTTACTCAAACGTATAATAACACGTGAAGTAAGTGTTGCATTTGCTAGGGCTGTGTGGTATTTAAAGAGCGCTGCTCTCACGTTCTTTCTAACCTCTGAGGAAGCTACCTTGTTAGAGTAGCGAAAACGCTGTCTGTTTATGTGAATAAAATTGCGTTAAGGTCATTTTGTGGTAGCAGGTTTTTTTTGGCTCGGAATTTCATTTTCGCTAATTTGCATGCTACACTGCTGCGCATGGGGTAATTAGCATACGTGCATCGGGAGCTGCGCAGCTCTACCTTATGCTGGTAGTGCATGTGGAAACAGCTCTTACCCGAGTCGCTCGGCGGCCATATTTGGCACTAGATCGCCGACGCTACTCCAGCGCATGGCGCAAGCTTCATGAATCCTGGGGATTATGTCTCCTGTTGCACTGAAACTGAAATATAACACCTCTTTTGTTTATGGCCCATCCATAAAGTACTTCAATCCAACTATTCTTCTGAAGTTAACTTCCTGTGTTGCAGTTTCCATTGTTGTTGAAATATATACACCTAAATGGTTACAATAGTGTATACACATTTCTGCTCAGTACTTCACAAAATATCTCTTCAGCAAATGTCTGTACAATATGACATACAGTTGTAATACAGCTGTAACATACGCATCTAACATGAAGCATGTTGACATTCACAAATGAAATATAATTATTTATAAAGTTCCAAACAGCTAGGCTGGCAGTATCTCCTTTCATGATACACACACACACACACACACACACACACACACACACACACACACACACACACACACACACACACACACACACACAGATACAGACACACACACACACACACACACACATATATATATATATATATATATATATATATATATATATATACACACACATATATATATATATATATATATATATATATATATATATATATATATATATATATATATATATATATATATATATCCATATATTTATATATCCATATATATATATATATATATATATATATATATATATATATAACATAATGTGTGTGTGTGTGTGTGTGTGTGTGTGTACATATATATATATATATATATATATATATATATATATATATATATATATAGATATATATATCTATGTGGCTCTACTTCAGATGAATGAAATACCACTTACCCAAAAACTGATTCACCAAGATAAGAAGACCGATAGCACCACAACACCGACTCCAGGTAAGTAACCACTCGGCCATCCTGTTGTACTTTTCCCCTTACCCCAATGGTCATGCAATCTTAGAATTGGTATATTTAGAGTGGGTGGGTTTGGTTTTCTTCCATTTATGTGTTTGTTTTGGATGGCCAATTGTCATTTCCCTTCGAATATGTTATTTTAGTATATGGAAGTATACATTCCTATGTGTACGTGATGTGCTGAAGTAATACTCAGCTCTGTAGGATCATAGGAAGTTACTAGTCTATTTGCCCTGAAGCCCTTATAAGCCTAGCCAAGAGCTTAGCCCATGTTTAGACAAATCAGCACCTAATGCCCCTGTCCAGCAAGGACATGGGTGTAATCCCAGTGATTTATTTTCTATTTCCCATCCAGTTATCCAGGTTGTGCTTAAAAAGGAGTAAAGAGGTGCTCTGCTTGATGTGTAGAGGGAGTCTATCCCACAGATGGAGGAGTCTCTGGGACAGAAATTTGTCCTGCCAACAAGTTCTATTGATGTCACAGACCATGTTGAAGCTGCGCATGCTGATTACTTGAGTGGAGCTTGACTAACAGATATGCAACAGTCCCATGAAGGTGGGGTCCGAGATTGCCTTGTATGCCAGACAGAGGTTACCTCTGTGGAGTCTGTATGAAACTGAGTAGAGGGATAGTGTTTTTAGCCTATGTGTGCATGGTAGATTTTTGAGGCCCAGGGTCCTCCTGGTGAGGAACCTCTGTCCTCTCTCTATCTGCTGCATGTTGCTTGTGAGATACATGTCGAATGGGGAATTGTACTCAATAATGGGCCTTATAAGAGAAGAATACAGGGATGTCATGATGTCCTTGTCCCTGGATGAGATACCCTTACTTATATGGTGGGCAATGTAGAAAGCTTTCTGTACAATGGAACCAACATGGTGGTCAAAAGTCAGGTTGCTATCAATCTGGGTGCCCAAATCCTTCACAGCTGATTACATGCTTAGGATGTTTTATTTATGTATTTATTTATTTAACATTTGTTAACCGGCAAAGTCCAACTTGGAACAAAGCCAATTTTCAATGGAGGCCCGGGGAGAAAGGCTCCAGATGCATGTATTTGTCATGTGGTAGGAAATGGGACCACTTTGAGGAAACCCACATGAATGCAGGGAGGACATGCAGACCATGCGCAGAAGGAACCCCAGTCGAGTATTGAACTGGAGAACCTCTTGTTGTGAGGTGACAACGCTACTGCTGCACCACTGTGCCATCCATGTTGTTATTAATGTCATCATTTGTTGGGATGGCACACTCCCCAAAGGGGATGATGATGCATTTTTTGGTATTCAGCTTGAGGCCATGTTACTGGCACCAGTCATTTTTTTGGGTGAGACCCTCTTGAAGGATGTCCATGTCACTAGGGGAATTGAGGTGGCTTCCCCTATTTTGACTAGGTGAGCTCTATCAGTGAGCCAGTAAGCTACCCATCTGTTAACATATGGATTGATGACTAGTTGAGAGAGTTTATCTATTATGCCCGAGTGAGGAATAGTGTCAATGTCTTTGGCCAGGCCAAGATAGGTGGTGTGCACTGTCTTCCCCTCATCCATGGCTGTGCGGCCTATCTCAAAAAAGTAAACCAGATTTAACAGACATGACCTCCCCTTGACAAAGCCAAACTGTGTGGGATTGAGTGTTTGAAGGTTGCCAATGTCCTTGTTAATGGCTGTCTTCCACTCAGCTGGGACAAAGAATTAGGCTTTGGTTGAATAGGGCACCTGATGGTGCTGCAAGTTCCTGCCTGAGTTGATGTAAGATGCAGCCTGGGATGTTATTGTGTCCCATGGAGGCTGTATTTTTTTGTCTTTGAAAGAACAGTGATGACCTGATCCCTAGATTTAAGGGGACGGGTGCAGATACTGGGAATGTCCTTATTTACTGATGGGGGACAGAGGGATGAAATTTTCGCTGAATCTGTCAGCCAGCAAGTTTGCTATATCTATGGAATTTGTATATGTGGTGTCCCTGACCATCAGTTCTAAACAGATGTAGGTGCTTCCTTTGAGATTGCGGACATATGTGAAGAAGGCCTTATGATTGTCTCTTGTAGATGTGGCCAATTTGGACTTGAAGCTTGCTTTAGAGTATTTCACTAGTGCTCTTATTTGCTTGTTCAGGCTAAAGAAAGATTGCTTCCAGTTGGGCACCTGCTCTTTCTTGGTCCTGGACATTTGTTTGGGTGAGACCCTCTTGGAGGATGTCCATATCACTAGGGGAATTTATGACACTGCCCAGTTGTAGTCATCTGCAAACTTGGTCAGCCATAGCCCACTGGTTTTGGCCTGCATCTCAGAAATGTATATCATAAATAAAAGAGGCCCCAAGACCAAACCCTGGGGTACTTTGCTCAATATGGGTCTACTGCTTGAGGTGGCTTCCCCTATTTTGACTAGGTGAGTTCTATCAGTGAGCCAGTAAGCTGCCCATCTGCTAACATATGGATTGATGCCTAGTTGAGAGAGTTTATCTATTATGCCTGAGTGGGGAATAGTGTCGAAGTCTTTGGCCAGGCCAAGATAGGTGGTGCGCACTGTCTTCCCCTCATCCATGGCTTTGAGGACTGTCTCAAAAAAGTCAACCAAATTTAACAGACATGACCTCTCCTTGATGAGGCCAAACTGTGTGGGATCGAGTGTTTGAAGGTTGCCAATGTCCTTGTTAATGAGGTCCATGATAATCCGTTCCATGGCCTTGCAGATCAGGCTAGTTAGGATGATGGGTCTATAATTTCCCATATTGGTGGATGCTCTACCTTTCTGTAAAGGGATGACAGTGGCTATCTTCCACTCAGCTGGGACAAAGAATTAGGCTTTGGTTGAATAGGGCGCCTAATGGTTCTGCAAGTTCCTGCCTGAGTTGATGTAAGATGCAGCCTGGGATGTTATTGTGTCCCATGGAGGCTGTATTTTTTTTGCCTTTGAGAGAACAGTAATGACCTGATCCCTAGATTTAAGGGGAAGGGTGCAGGTACTGGGAATGTCCTTATTT
Organism: Protopterus annectens; assembly: GCF_019279795.1. NCBI lineage: Eukaryota > Metazoa > Chordata > Ceratodontiformes > Protopteridae > Protopterus > Protopterus annectens. The sequence goes on from NC_056728.1 coordinate 1,907,808,576, forward strand.
ACTGATGGGGGACAGAGGGGTGAAATTTTCACTGAATCTGTCAGCCAGCAAGTTTGCTATATCTATGGCATTTGTATATGTAGTGTCCTTGACCACCAGTTCTGAACAGATCTCGGTGCTTCCTTTTATATTGCGGACATATGTGAAGAAGGCCTTATGATTGTCTCTAGTAGATGTGGCCAATTTATACTTGAAGTTTGCTTTGGAGGATTTCACTAGTGCTCTTATTTGCTTGTTCAGGCTAAGGAAAGATTGCTTCCAGTTGGGCACCTGCTCCTTCTTGGTCCTGGACAGCAATTTTTTTCTTTTGTTATGGAGTTTGTTTATTGCAGATGTCCACCTGATAGGTTTATTCTTCCTTGCGGAGAATGATTTAGTCCTGTCAGGTATTCCTGATTCCATGCACCTATATAAATGTTCATATAGTGCTTTGGTATAGTTTTGGATACTGGTGCCAATTCCTAGAGAGAGGGAGGGGACTGTGAAGCTTTTTTATATCATCCCTAAGGAGGCTGTATTCAACTTTGGAGAAATGTTTTTGTTTCACCCTACCTAGACGTGGGCGGCGGAGATAATGACTTCAAAAGTGACCACTTTATGGTTGGATATTACCAGGGAGGATGATACTGCAAGGATGCTGCAGTGGTTACTCATGTTGGTTAATACCAAGTCCATGATGTTATCACCTCTTGTGGGGATATCAACTAGCTATTCCAAAGCATTTGCATTGAAAAATCGAGGACTCTCTGGGGATTTGTTCTGGCATGAGTAGCTCTCCCAGTCTAGACAGATTAGAAGAGGTCCAGATAGGTAGATTGGCTATCTGGAGGCAGATTTTGGGGCCAGTAGCTAGCTATGATTTGTATAGGGGTTTTGTCAATGGTTAACTGTACCTGCAGTGTCTCCTGTGCGTCCTACTGTTTGACCAGCCCGGAGGTGTGTATGTTTTTAATATATATTGAAACTCCACCTCCTTTGGATTTACTACCCACAAATTGGGATCTGAATGTATGATAGGATGAGTAACCAGGCAAGAAGTCTGAAACTGAAATGTATGCCATTACAATCTGATCTGTGGTCTTTAGTGATAAGCCTCTAGTCTCCAAGACAGTGCACTAGACTATGCTAAATGGAACCAAAATGTAAAGCAAATATCAGCACAGTCTGTGCAAATGTGTACAGTTGACAGGTGTGCCCCCCCACACTCATATTTCCATAGAAATACAGTAACATGTATGTTTGCTGAGAAATAGCAGCAAAGCACACATTGTCAGGGCTGTCCCAATCAACATGATAACTTGTTGCATGTTCACAATATGCAGGGGTCAATGGGCTACGCATATGTGTGGCTAATACTGTCAGGATGTGGCCAGCACTTACTCCCCACTGTTGTATTGTAGTGGCCTAGGTACAGTGCCATCTTTGACAGGGCCATGTTCCAAGAACTGCAGTGCCAAGTATTCTTCATGTCAGCTACACTTACGGTAGGAGTTGTACACACTTTGCAGATGTCAATAGCTGTTAATGCAGGAAAGTTGCACAGGTCATGGACAAGGGGCTACACATATGGACAGTACACAACTTGGAGTAACCTACACGGTGCCTACCATACCTCTCAACTGTAGACCTATTGCAGAATTTCCAGAGGTTTGCATCATAATGGTGGTCTGTATAACATAAAATAGTGGTCGTCTGGCAATTCATTAGCAAATCAAGTAATACTAAGGTCAGAAAATAATGAGAGATTGTGGTGTCAGACCTCATGCCCTATAGAAACATGCATGCTAATGCAAAACCTTTTATTGAATCACCTTTCCAGGTTTGTATGGCCAATACTTAAAAATGGTCCCTATATTTAGGCCTCTGTCCCCTGATCACTTATCGCTTTGTCCAGATGTCTGGATCTCAGATGTTGAGAGGTATGGTGCCTAGTAGGACGGCAGGTACCTGAAGGTCAGGCTGCCACCTTTCTGTGTCAGCATTGACAACATGTCACTGGCCAACAGACATACCTCTGGAATGCCACAGGTTGTCACAGAAGGAGCACAAGTATGCTTTGTATATCTGTTCTGCTTGTCCTAACATTGCATTTGCCTGCCAACCATTTTCAAAACATGAAAGGGTAATGTCAAAACAGCAATGGCAGACAGTGGGGAAGCAGACGTCAAACCCATAAGAGGAAACAAGCAGTTACCAAACTGGTCTCCCAACTGTCTGTGTTTGGCAGAACATTATTAACAGCCTGTTCCCATGTGTAGGCTGTAGTCTGACTCTCATATTTGGACCTGTGTAGATGTCAGTCTGTGATGGTATGACAGCTAGGCCCACATGAAGCCTCATAATAACATATAGCAACACAAACTAAGGACCACAGCAAATGGAATGGTGCAATGATGGACAACTTGCTAAATAGGTACACTCAGAGGTGTGAAGTCCACAACCCTGTGCGTGATGTAACTGCATGTACCCCACCCTCATCAGAATTACAAATACATAACAGCAGCCAATGTGGCCAAAGCCTGTGACTGGACGACAGAAGGACAAAGAAACACACGTAAGGGGAAGGGGATCCACTGGCCAGACAAATGGAGAATGCGCACAACAGAACAGATTGTGCAGTAACATATGTGCCACCCATGTAAGTGGAGGTCTGAAACAAAACAAAACCCAAACAATGGACACCTCAGAGGCAAAATCACATGAGAACTCCAAAAACCTACACACCACAGACCATGTAGACTCCACACACCAGGGTCTTGCAAGCACTAAGGTCTTACCACAAACCCCAAACCCCTATCTACACAAATAGGCTAACAGCACTGTCGCTCTACCCCCTTCCATGCAGACTCTGCTGAGGTGACCCCCATCTGGCATACAAAGCAATCCAGACCCTGCCTTGATGGGACTGTTGCATATCTGGAAATCAAGGCCCACTCCATCAACCTATAAGTGTGAGAGTGTGTGTGTTTGTGTGTGTGTGTGTGTGTGTGTGTGTGTGTGTGTGTGTGTGTGTGTGTGTGGTGTGTGTGTGTGTGTGTGTGTGTGTGTGTGTGTGTGTGTGTGTGTGTGTGTGTGTGTTTGTAGGTGAAACAGTTTTAAGCAATTCCTACACAGTACACTTCCTAAAAGCACCACTTTAGCAGTCCTACTCATGTCATTCCCCTTAGAAGTACCATTGCACAACTGCAACCCTAAAAGCTCATCGGCGCATGTAATAATGATGTAACAGTATAGTACAAATAACTAGACAGGCAGAGGTTCCATTCCCAGTACGTGCAAATGTGTGTGTGTGTGTGTGTGTGTGTGTATAAATATGTGCACAAGTGTATGTAAGTGCATATGTTTATAGGATGACATATTTTGAAGACTTTCCCACCAACACTTCCCAGTGCCCTACTTTAGCAGTCCTGTTGATGTCACTCCCCGTAGATGTACCTTTGCACAGTCCTCACCCTATAAACTCCATGGCATGTGCAATAACTGGGTAACAGTATAGTAGAAATAGCTAGATAGGCAGTGGTTCTGTTCCCAGTTGTGGCAAATGTGTGTTTATGTGTGTATCAGTGTATATGTTTGTAGACTGAAGTATTTTGAGGACGTTCCCACCCACAACACTTCCCAGTACCCTACTTTAGCAGTCCTGTTGATGACAGTCACATTAGAAGCTCTGTAGTGTGTGCGATAACTGTGTAAACTATAGTACAAATAACTAGATAGACAGAGGTTCTATTCTCAGGTCTCACAAGTGTGTGTGTGTGTGTGTGTGTGTGTGTGTGTGTGTGTGT